>NC_137910.1:25741286-25798786 GCF_963457725.1 Sprattus sprattus | reverse complement strand
ATAATTGTTCTGTTAGCATGTAGTAGAGTCTTTGTAAGGCCCTCTATGATACAACTACAGAATATGTAGTAATAATGAAAAACACACACAAACACACACACACACACACACACACACACACACACACACACACACACACACACACACACACACACACACACACACACACACACACCACACACACAAACACACACACCACACACACAAACACACACACACACACACACACACATATTCTGTGTCCGTGTAGGGCAGCATGGATCCTCTGGATTAGGTATTCTCCATTTTGTAAGGTTCCCTGCATCTGCCGTCAGCAGAACAGCATCATCAATCTTGCCTATAAACTTTGATTCACATTGTCTTACATCTTACCCCTCAACTTTAACCCTTAACCCTAAGCTCTGGATCAGCTCCTTAAAGGAACAACAGATATCTTTGCAGAATAATCACTGTCTCTGTAGGACCTTTTAAACATTGACATGATATTGCGCTGGGTCAGCAGTAGCTAGTATTCAGGGCTCGACATCCAATTCAGCCTTTGAGGGCAGCCTAATCTTGCACTGTCACATTTAACTCCTTGGCCTGGTGTTCTCTTAACAACACATCATATCAACTGCAGGATTAAAGTTTAGCTCCTGTTGAAATGCTCAATGAATATCATTTCTATTGTGATGCCCTTAAAGAAAAGATGGTGTCAAACAATACATGAAGACAGAGAACTCTGCAGTACATCCTTACTGAATATAATCCTCTGTTATTATCTTAATTTAGGTAAAACAAGATCTTTCAGCAGATTATAGCATGGATTTTGGCTGTGATGCATTGATATAGAATACTTATTAACAAGATACTGCACTATATTATGTATAGCACATACCTGATCAGCAAGATTGGGCTTTGAAAAGAAAGAAGATATTTTCCCTGCCCCACCCCAGGCCTTCCCTCCAGCCCCATAGACATATATATATATATATATATATATATATATATATATATATATATATACAGTGGTGGCCAAAATTATTAGAACACCTGACAGATCTGAGAATAATGACCTTTTTTTGCCTCCAAAACATGATTTAATTTCATAATGTTCATGAAACATGCAGATGGTTGTTCTGAGCACAACATATATCAGATTAAGTGAGTCCTACTGTTTTTATCCACTTTTAACTTTAATATGTTGTACGTCCACCTTTTGCAGCAATTACAGCAGCACATCTCTCTGGCATAGAGTCAATGTATTTCTTGAAAACTTCAACACAAATGTTATCCCATGCCTTCTGCAGGTCAAGCCAAAGGCTTTCCTTGGAATGTACAATAGATCTGTCAAGTTTATTTTCCAACTTGCCCCGCATTTGCATGATGGGTTTGAAGACGGGACTTTGAGAGGGCCGGTCCATCATTTTCAATGTTTTAGCAGATTCCTTGTCGCCGGTAGTTTCGGCAATAGTTAAAATAATGTTTAGGGTCATTGTCCTCTTGGAAAATAAATCCAGGCCCAATAAGACGTCTCCAAGAAGGAACTTTGTGCCTCACCAGAATGTTGTGGTATACTTTTGTATCCATGATGCCGTCAATTTAGCCAAAGTCACCTGTTCCTGAGGCTTAAATTGCACCCCACACTATAATATTACCCCCTCCTTGTTTAACTGTTGGCAAGAGACACACATTTTTATATCTCTCCCCCTCACTTCGTGGAACATACACGCTTTGCTTGTTGCCAAACTGTTCAAACCTGAATTCATCAGTACACAACACTTAAACCAATATTTCTTTGTCCATTTCTTGTGTTCTTTTGCAAATTTCAGGCCTTACACTCAATTGTTCTCTTTCAGTAATGTTTCTTTGCTGCTATTCTGCCAAAAAAAGTCCTTCTTCTCCCAGTTTCCGACAAACAGTTCTTGAAGACACTGTTGCACCATTAGTCATTGTGATGTTGATCTCGTCACACAGTTCTTGTAACTCTTTGTTCGGTCCTGAAGACTGAGAATTTTGAAATGCTTCACTTGTGTGTCTGAGAGATGAAAAAAGAAACCTCTCCCCTTTCGGTTCTGGTGCCATGGCGGTCTAAAGTGTACTTTACAGTGCTGGGACTGCATCTCAAGTCCTTGGCTATGCAGCAGTAACTCCAGCAAGCATCAAAAAAACCTTTATTCGAACCCGTTGCTCACTCGTTAGCTCCTTCTTCACCTTAGCCATGTTCAAAGAGCAACATGTGCTTCGAGACTGCTTCTAGAGGCTTTGAATCTATAGCATTTGGTGGTGTGGCCTCAGTGACAAAACCCTGATGTTACCAATCACTTAATGAGCAGTTTAGGCCTTGTACATTCAAAAATATCACCGAGCTGTGTCCTAAGACTCTTGCATCACCATCAATTTAACCACAAAAACACCTGACAATGATGACACAAGTCATTTGGCTTCTTCTGTGCAGGAACATGATTGTGTGACATTGACAGTGAAATAGGCCTAGCTTGTTTTTGTACGGAAAATGACCTAAATCTCATTATGATGGCTCTATTCTATTGTTTATAGAACATAATGATGACTTTGTAGATATTTCATTAGTTTTTAGGGTATTTAAATGGCCAATTCAATGAAAACAACTGAAAACTCTTAAATATGTCTAGTGTTCTAATAATTTTGGCCACCACTGTATATATAAATATATATATATATATATATATATATATATATAGACCTATATATGTCTATGTCCAGCCCTATCACTGCCATCTTATTCTCACCCCTTACATGTGGAGGAAGGTGCACACACAGTGAACCCTGAAATCACCACAGGGCAACAACATGCTTTCAAATCTCAACAAGGATTGATTGAACTAGTTCCTACATGTACTAAGTGACTAGACTCCAATTAGATGGTCAGAATGGCTACTGTTTTACAGGAATGAGATTGTATCAAGAACACATCACCACACAGACTGATGTGTAGATATGCACTAATGATTAAGAAAGGCTACACAGATTTAAAAATGTAAAAATTAGGGGCGGTTCATTGGGAAAATATTAAATTGGGAGGCAGCGGGAGAGATGGCTACAGTAAGGGGAAAACCCAGAAAAAAACAGGAGGGGTTCACAGGTCTGATAGTATAGACTCCCCCCCTTCTAACCCTGTAATTAATGTGTATGTTGGAGACTGTCTCCAGTCCCTAAGTGGGCCTGTATTTGTTTATGTCAAAGTTTCCGCTACACTTTGAGACACCCTCGTGTCCAAATACCCATCTTATTCTCTGAATGGTAATATGATCTCTTCATTTTTGGATTTACCGTTGCACTATGCAGCTTAATTGCTCCAATTACAAGCAATTTCACTACAAAAACAACCCCTTGAGGTGTGCTATCCTCAGGTTGCTCCCAAAAAATGTCTTCAGGAAACTTTGCCCTCTTTCTGATTCCAACCATAGCAGTAATTATACAGGAACAAAGAGGATGAAAATGTGTGTCTCGACCCTCGTGTGTGTCTGTGTGTGTATGTGTGTGTATGTGTGTATGTGTGTGTGTGTGTGTGTGTGAGAGAGAGGGTGTGTGATGACAATGTGACGGAGCTAATTCTGCGCCGTCACTTTAAATAGCGAGAGAGACGTTGGGGATATTGTCGGGGATAAATGAATGTGCAGTGGTTGGAAGGTGAATGCGTCATGAACGGTAGGACCAAAGTGAACATAATTTGCGGGTGAAACAGCATGGCGCCGTGCTGGGTGAGCCTGTGAGGAGGATCACGTATGGACTACCAAACTGAAAGGACATTAAAATCACGGAGCTCACCTGCAGCATATCCAGCGTGTAACCGAAGCAGAGCACATCTGAAACAACGCTCCTTATTCACGCACTCGCGCCAAACACTGGACTGGTCCATCTAAGACGGGTGATTGGCTCCCGTTCGGGAATACTGACATTTTATCTGGCTGCTTAAAGTCTATTGAGTAAAGTTGTGCATATGACGATGACAACTAGGAAGTACTGTATGCATGATACATGTTTAAGAGAGTAATAATGTGTCTGCTAGATGATTGATTAAAATGTAATGGTTAACTCCTGGGAGGAGGAGTTAGGGTTCATATAACCTGGATCCCAATAATGGCAGGCAGTCTAGCTTTGGCCTCTGAGGTGAGAGGATGCCTGTACTCAACTACTGAGCTGTTTATTGCGAGTTAGTAGGATTGCTATTTGTTTTGTTTGTTTAACTGTTTGTCCTTGAAAAGCTAGTTCTGTTAAGTGTTAAATGTGCGTCTTGTCTGTCACCTGCCGGCAGCCTAAATAAAACTGCAACGTTTTTTGGACTATTTAACCACCATCTCCTGGTTACTGCCTCTGCCGCTCAACACACTATTTCACATTTGGTGGCAGCGGAAAACTACCAGTGGCTAGGTGGCAGTACACCGTGGATTGTGATTTAAGATGTCTTCAAAGAGGGGCAAACCACAGACGAGGGCGGAAAGGAGAACGCCTCCAGTGGTGACAGAGAGGCCGCCATCTACTGGTGAAGACGGATATGACGGCGAAGCAATAACAGAACTAAGGAGTATGTTTAAGGATTTCATGGGACATCAGAAATGGCAGGATGAGCGTCATGAGCAGGAACGGGCTCGACAGGAACAAAAATGGAAAAACCTGCAACATCAATTTGCACTGTTGCAGGGGGAGGTGACTCGGGACCGGCAGGAGAGAGCCCCGGCAGGGAGAGGGTTGTCTGCATCGGCTCCAGTTTCTGCTGTGGCCAGTCCGTCGGCAGGACGGGCAGGCCAGGATCAGGTGACTGGCCTGAGCATTCCCCAGGACCAGATAACAGGGCAGAGGGCACATCTCGCAGCAGGGGGTGCGGCAGCAGCACACACAGATCCAGCTCCAGGACAGTCCACAGCCACCCATGGATTAGCTCCAGTAAGGGGGACCGCAGCAGCAGCAGCGACCAACGCGGCACCAATGGACCTAGGAGGGTCTCAAGGGTTGCCTGCAACTGCCAGTACACCAGGAAGGAGCCTGGGAGGTGGAATAGCTATTCCAGTGACTCAGTGGGGGGCAGGTATGCATATGTCGGGTTCTTTTCAGCAGGACAGGGCGAGCCTTGTGGAAGAGGGTTACCCACAACTTCCTTTTGTTGCCGGCTGGAGGGGTCCAAGAATGCAAAGATATGTAGAAGGGGAAGACATCGAACATTTTTTGATTGGCTTTGAGCGTATAGCCAGTGCAAGTGGTTGCCCTAGAGCAGAGTGGGCAATGCACTTAGTCCCGTTGCTTACGGGGAAGGCTAAAGCCGCTTATATAGCCATGGACTTTGAGGAGACAATGGACTATGAGAAAGTAAAAATAGCAATATTGGATAAATTTGAGATTAATCCAGAAACATATAGGCAGCGCTTTCGTTCATGGGATATACAGCCAGATGAAACACCCAAAGAACTATATGTCAGGCTCAAGGAGCTTTATGAAAAGTGGGTGTGCCCAAGAGCTCATTCCAAAGAGGAGATTGGTGAGCTGCTTATTCTTGAGCAGTTTTTACAAATGGTGAACCATGAAGTGCGTATGTGGATTAGAAAGCACAACCCCAGAACTGCCAAAGAAGCGGTCAGTCTGGCAGACGCCTTCATGTTAGCCCAGAGAGGCTCAAGACCATACACGTTGGGCCCGAGCCGTCCATATAATGCACCAACGCCAGGACCAAGCCGTCCATACAATGCACCAACGCCAGGACCAAGCCGTCCATACAGTGCACCAACGCCAGGCAGGCCAGAGGCTAGACAGACGGGGCGGGAGCAGAGGGGGCGTGAGCAGAAGTGGGAGCGGCCCATAAAGACCAACCAGGAGGAGCTGGTGTGTTATCACTGTGGTCAGGCAGGCCACTTCAAGCCCAATTGCCCCCTTCGAAAGCCTAAGGATGGCCAGGTATGTTGCAGGCCAGACGATGGCGTCACTGACTGTCTTGGGGAACAGTGGGACTCGGTGGTGGAGGTGACCATTCAGGGGGAGCAGCTTAAAGCTCTAGTTGACACGGGTAGCAGCCAAACCTTAGTTGGGGCTAAGTGGGTCCAAAAAGAGGCTATCCATGAAGAGCACCCTGTAAAGATACGCTGTGTGCATGGAGATGTTGTGTCTTATCCTACAGCTGACATTTATATGAAAATTGGAGAGCAGGAGTATCTGGTGTCGGTGGGGGTGGTCGAGCACTTACCATATCCAGTGGTGTTGGGGAGAGACCTCCCAGGGCTGTTGGAGCTGGTGGAGCCAGTGAATTCCTGTAATGTGGCTGTGACGAGGTCCAAAGCCAAGGAGATAGAGAAAGATGGGGTATGGGATGCATTGCCATTTTTTGAACCTCCATCTAAGGTGCCAAAGACCAGGAGCCAGCGGAGACAGGACCGGTTCAGAGGGACGAAAGTCGATGAGACGCTCCCAGCGCCAGACCCAGGTGAGCAGAACGCCTTTACCATGCCATCTAACATCAGAGAGCTACAGAAGTCAGATGAGACACTCGAGGCCTGCTATAAAGACTTAAGGGCAGACTCGGAGGAAAATGGAGAATCAGCCAAGTTCCGACTGAAGCAAGGGATCTTGTATCGCCATGCAGATGGAGGAGAGCAGCTGGTTGTACCGAAATCACTCCGGGCCACCGTGTTAGGGCTGGGACACTCTGTGCCGTGGTCAGGTCACCTGGGGCAAAACAAGACATGGGAGAGGGTGGCCAGAAGATTTTATTGGCCCAATATGTATAAGGACCTCATTGAGTTTTGCAAGACCTGTCCAGAGTGCCAACTGGTAGCGCCAGGACGCAAAGGTAACAGAGTGCCACTAATCCCTATGCCTGTTATTGAAGTTCCTTTTAGTAGGATTGCTATGGATATCGTGGGTCCCCTGGAGCGCAGCAGGAGAGGCAACCGCTACATCCTGGTCATTGTGGATTACGCCACAAAGTACCCAGAAGCGTTCCCCCTCCGACACATCAAATCAAGGCAGGTAGCCAATGCATTGCTGCAACTGGTCACCAGGGTGGGGATTCCACAGGAGGTACTGACGGACCAGGGCACCAACTTTACATCTAAGTTGCTCAAGCAGGTCTATCAGTACCTAGGCATCAAAGCAATCAAAACCACACCATATCATCCTCAAACTGATGGGCTGGTGGAAAGATTCAACCAGACATTGAAGAATATGTTGCGCAAGTTTGTAGCAGAGTCAGGTTCTGACTGGGATGAATGGCTGCCATACCTTCTGTTTGCCTATCGTGAAGTCCCACAGGCATCAACAGGCTTCTCCCCATTTGAGCTGTTGTATGGCCGGCAGGTGAGAGGACCACTGGACATCCTTAAGGAGGCGTGGGAAGGCCAGCAACCGCAGCAAGGTATGAACATCCTGTCTTATGTGGTGAAAATGCGCAATAAGATGGAATCTCTTGCAGAACAGGTTCAAGAAAACATGAGGACGGCCCAGGCAGTGCAGAAGCACTGGTATGACAAGACGTCAAGGGAACGCACGTTCAAGCCGGGACAAGAAGTGTTGCTGTTGCTACCAACCACGGAGAGCAGTCTCCTAGCGAAGTGGCAGGGACCCTTCACAGTGGAGCGGAAGGTAGGCACGGTGACGTATGAAATCCTGATGCCAGGAAGAAAGAAGGGGAAGCAAATTTTCCATATCAACATGCTGAAGGAGTGGCGTCCTAGGGAGGCAGAGGTGGCTCATCATCTCTTGGCCAGGAGAGTGGACGAGGAGGAGGAGCAGGACGAGCAGTTCTTCCCGGTGGAGCAAGGACAGGAGGTGAGCTTAGATCTGTCCCATCTTTCCCCAGTGTGCCAACAGGAAATGGAGGCGTGTATCCCAGAGGGGCTTTTCACGGAGACTCCAGGGCGGACCCCGCTGGTTGAACACCACGTCCGGCTCAAGGCACCAGGACCAGTGAGGTTACCAGGATACCGCATCCCTGCTCAGCTACTCCCCAAAATCAGGCAAGAAGTGGAGACTATGTTGGAGATGGGCATCATTGAGCCATCCCACAGTGAATGGTCATGTCCAGTGGTGCTTGTTCCCAAGAAAGATGGAAGCATGAGATTTTGTATGGATTTTAGGAAATTAAATTCAATTTCTGCTTTTGACCCCTACCCTATGCCCAGGGTCGATGAGCTGATCGATCGGTTGGGTAGTGCCAAGTACTTAACTACCTTGGATCTCAGCAAAGGATATTGGCAGGTACCTCTGGCTGCAGATACTAAAGAGCTGACGGCGTTCAGAACTCCCTTTGGGTTCTATCAGTACACCATGATGCCTTTTGGCCTGCAGGGGGCGCCAGCCACATTTCAGCGCCTGATGGACAAGGTGCTGGAGGGGGCTCGGGAGTACTCGTCAGCGTATCTGGACGATGTGGTGGTCTTCAGTCACACCTGGGAGGACCATCTGACCCATGTCCAGGAGGTGCTGAGGAGGATCCAGGCCGCAGGACTGACTGTGAACCCCAAGAAATGTGCACTGGCTCAAGCAGAGGTCCAGTACCTGGGGTATGTCATCGGAGGAGGAGCCATAAAGCCTCAGCTCAGTAAGGTTAGTGCCATTCTGGATACCCCAAGACCACACACGAAGAAGCAAGTGCGTTCTTTTCTGGGTGTGGTGGGCTGGTACAGAAGATTTGTACAGAACTTTGCCAATAGGGCAGCCCCTTTAATTGAATTGACCCGCAAGTCCAGTCCGAATCAAGTCTTGTGGGCGGAAGACTGTGACAAAGCTTTTAATGATTTGAGAAGTTGTTTGTGCAGTGACCCTATTTTGCAGAACCCTGACTTCAGCCAGCCATTCACAGTGCAGACGGACGCGTCTGGAGTGGGCCTTGGTGCTGTGCTGCTGCAGGGGGAGGCAGGAGAACAAAAGCCGGTGGTGTACCTCAGCAGAAAGCTCTTCCCAAGGGAGCTGCGGTATTCCACGGTGGAGAAGGAGTGCTTGGCGCTCAAGTGGGCCGTGGACTCGCTGAAGTACTACCTGATGGGAAAAGACTTCATCCTGGAGACGGACCACCGGGCTCTGAAATGGCTACACCAGATGAAGGATGCCAACTCCAGGGTTACTAGGTGGTACCTAGCACTGCAGCCCTTCAACTTTGAGGTCCGGTACAGGGCTGGACCGGAGAATGTCACAGCGGATTACCTTTCCCGGGTTTTCGAGGACGAAAATCCTTGAGGAGGGGGTAATGTGACGGAGCTAATTCTGCGCCGTCACTTTAAATAGCGAGAGAGACGTTGGGGATATTGTCGGGGATAAATGAATGTGCAGTGGTTGGAAGG
The DNA here is from genome assembly GCF_963457725.1 of Sprattus sprattus. Taxonomy (NCBI): domain Eukaryota; kingdom Metazoa; phylum Chordata; class Actinopteri; order Clupeiformes; family Clupeidae; genus Sprattus; species Sprattus sprattus. The sequence goes on along the minus strand of NC_137910.1, from coordinate 25,789,502 downwards.
TGAATGCGTCATGAACGGTAGGACCAAAGTGAACATAATTTGCGGGTGAAACAGCATGGCGCCGTGCTGGGTGAGCCTGTGAGGAGGATCACGTATGGACTACCAAACTGAAAGGACATTAAAATCACGGAGCTCACCTGCAGCATATCCAGCGTGTAACCGAAGCAGAGCACATCTGAAACAACGCTCCTTATTCACGCACTCGCGCCAAACACTGGACTGGTCCATCTAAGACGGGTGATTGGCTCCCGTTCGGGAATACTGACATTTTATCTGGCTGCTTAAAGTCTATTGAGTAAAGTTGTGCATATGACGATGACAACTAGGAAGTACTGTATGCATGATACATGTTTAAGAGAGTAATAATGTGTCTGCTAGATGATTGATTAAAATGTAATGGTTAACTCCTGGGAGGAGGAGTTAGGGTTCATATAACCTGGATCCCAATAATGGCAGGCAGTCTAGCTTTGGCCTCTGAGGTGAGAGGATGCCTGTACTCAACTACTGAGCTGTTTATTGCGAGTTAGTAGGATTGCTATTTGTTTTGTTTGTTTAACTGTTTGTCCTTGAAAAGCTAGTTCTGTTAAGTGTTAAATGTGCGTCTTGTCTGTCACCTGCCGGCAGCCTAAATAAAACTGCAACGTTTTTTGGACTATTTAACCACCATCTCCTGGTTACTGCCTCTGCCGCTCAACACACTATTTCACAACAAGCTCTCAATAAAATATGTATATTGTAAAGGTACATTGTTCAAGAGGCGCTTGTCTATTCAGACATCATTGTTACTATTATGTTGCACACAAAACAAATCTAGTATCACGTCACATTCATTGGTCGTGTACATGTTTCCCTTGCTGCCTTTCTGCCAGAACAAATAAAGAAGTGACAGGTGGATCTGTCGTGGGTCGTGCTAATTAGATCATCATCTGCCCATCTACCCCCTTCACTACAGGATCCCCGCACAATCTGTCATTGCTTCTGCATCTTATCAGTATGTTATCAGTGAAATGCACACACACACTAATGACCCCCTCAGACACTCTCCCCCCTAACCTCTCCCCCCTGCTGGAAAGTCGATGTTTACTGGGATCCCATTGGGAGTGAGTTGATTGACACTTACTGAGAGGTTATCAGGTCACTGTTTACTAGGCACTGAGATAACAAACAAAAAAACAATTAGGAACAGGGCCAGATAACACAGCCATTAGGCCCATAGCCTCATTAGCATAGCTACAGAAATCTGCCAGTTTGTGTGCGTGTGTGTGTGTGTGTGTGTGTGTGTGTGTGTGTGTGTGTGTGTGTGTGCGTGTGTGTGTTACTGCCTGACCTGCCTGTCAAAGCTAATCAAGTTGATTTCTGATTTTTTTGCATTCATTTGAAGCAAATTTCTCAGTAATAATAAATCCTCTCTCATGGCAATGAAAATGAAGGATTGCTCAGATGTCATTGTTTTAATTTAATCAGCCTTCCCTTACCATCACCCCTTATTCCCCAACCACAACTCAACCAAGTGCACCCAGCCTTGACCCAATACTAATTTCAACTTAAAGAAATCCTGAGTTTGCAAACAGCCAAACAACCTGTGGCTTAGAGAATCCCCCCCTGACCCCCTTTACCTCAACTGCCACCTCCTTAAGCCCGACAGGCATGTGATAGCTCAGTCTCCAAGGCTTTAGGGTGTCACTGGGAGCAGCCCTGATCTCCTCAAACAGGATTGCCATCGGCTGAGGAGCTTAGCATGAACAAATATTAGCTGGAGAGATAGGGTTGGATGAGCCTAGAACAACAGACATGGAGGCTGATCTTTGGAGGGCGCAGAAGGGGGAGTGTTTTGGTGAGGTTTCCCCCTGAGAGGATGAGCTCCAGGCTGGATGTCAGGGGCTGCGCTGCACCCACCCAGACACCACAGCCGTAGGTACCACAGGTATTCACTTTCATTAACTTGGCTTTGTGCTCTTTATTTGATGGCCTCAGCCTATTGTGCCAGTGTATCTGATGTTGCTGCAGACAGACATTATTCCATAACCTGCCGTGTCTTAAACAAATAGGTTTGTGATGAAACTCCATATTTGTGGTCGAATAGAAACGAAAACTCCTTTTTCTTTCTTGCAGTCTTGTGAAAGCCAGTGACAGAAACATGCAGTGATCTAACGTTCCAAGGATCCTTCTCTCAACAAGAACTAGCATGCTGAGACTCCCACCATGATACTCTTGTGCAGCACAAACCACATCTCTGATGCTCATGCTCCAGAATGCAAGCATCACTTCCGCAATAACATGCTGTGTTTAGCAAACAGGCCACAGCCGCATGGAAAGCACAATACAACGCTCATTGACATTGGCATTGTTATTGCACTGAGGTGACTCGAGTGTAACACTGAATAGCAGGGAGAGTATGTTGGTTGTGTGTTATACATCAGTGATGCCGTTTCGATTCCCAAAAACTAACCTATATATGTAATGATTTTTTTAGCAGGTAAAAGTGAACTTCAAAAGGAAATAAAAGTTGTAACAGTTATAGCATGTAACTTTAGAGGACTGCATGAAATACACTGTAAAAAACACTGTCAAACTTATGTAAACCAATGACATATAACTAACAACAATAACTCATGCATGTATACTTAAGAGGCCCACATGTATATGAAGTTTTACTCATCCTTTACAAAGTAGGTTTTGACCATCTACCAATTCAAGTTGATCAGGTCAGGTCATCAATGTTTGTCCATAATAAAGTTTCTGAATATGCCACATACAAAGGAAGAGGATTAAGAATGTATTACATTTCTATATAAATATACAAGTATTTCTATATTTCGAAGCATACTTTACTGTATATCAGTAAGCTTTGACATTCGTCAGGAAGTTTATTCTTGTCTCACTCGCAATACATGACCTTTTCCAATAGAATGGGGAAATGGTCAATGATTGACCTGCGTTTAATGCAAATTTAGGACTATAATAATTCTAATAATCTAGAATTTTTAATTAGTGGCTATCATATTTTCCATATACTAATCCATTGCCTGAACATGTAATAATAAAACAAACAACCAGTCCCTTCAAGGCTTGGCATTATTTACCGCAGTTATCACGTCACATTAAGCAGCTAATGTACTGAACATAGTGTACACAGTGTTTACACATTACATGGAGCAGCATTGTATGAAAAATTATGTCAGTGAAAACAACCAAAATGTACAAACATCTCAGCTTCAAACTCTTAATTCTTTATCCACTGTGCTGTTGAATCAGTTTTGTTAATGAACATAATTCAATTCATTTTTGACTCTCTTCATTAATTTCATTGCATCACAAAAATGATTGTCAACTTGCAGTCCCTTCTGGTATTCTATTCAGTTCTGGAGATGAACTCTATACATTATAACATCAACAACATTCCTCCGGGTAACCAAGGTTTTCTCCATACCACATAGCATGTGTGTGTGTGCGTCTGCGTTTGAGACATGCCTCGTGATTGATGCGTAAAGGAATGTATGACACCATTAGCACCATTTGGTTTGAGCCCTGCTCATTGTAGGATGCATGTGCCCACTGCTTTTGCATACGCTGCTGCTTGTGATGGCAGATGTGGTCTGTGGTAGCCTAGGAGGTCTGACCCCGTGGAGGGCCCACGCGGTTCTGCGTTGTGACATGCCTGTGTGATGTGTGTGTTGTGGGGGTGGTTTGGCTGAGCCTCCGGTGGAGCAGCGGTAAACAGGAGAGTCTGGGGATAGGCAGAAGAGACCTACCCGTTGTCAATGTTTTGGCCATGTGCAATTAGTGCAGAGGTCAAAGGTCAGATGGAGCCACCAGTGCAGGTCTAAATGGCATTATGTTTTTACCATGGTCCTGAAATACACACAGACTCACACACACACACACACACACACACACACACACACACACACACACACACACACACACCCGTATACACACCCGTATACACTTTTCTGCCTAGATTAGTACAATAGCAATTCACTGAAACTGCAACCTTCCCCTACTTATTGCTGGTGTGTTTCTTCACAAAAAAGAAGAGAAATACACATGGATATACTTATAGTTTTGGACTTTTACCTGCATATCCTCATACCCGTAGGCATACACACACAAACATAGGCACACACACACACACACACACACACACACACACACACACACACACACACACAGACACACACACACACACACACACACAGAAACACACACACACACACACACACACACACACACATACACACACACACATACACATTACACAACAGTAGAGCTCCTAAGTTCAAACCAATTACTCAGTGATGAAAGACTTAGCATTATTGCCTCAGGAGGGTTAGAGCAAGCTTACAAATCCACTCATACAGGCAAACACACACACACAGACACACATACTCACACACACAGACACACAGACACACATACTCACACACACACACACACAGACACACATACTCACACACACAGACACACATACCCATGCACACACAAACAGCCATTTCCTGGCACATGCAACAGACACACCTGCCCTGCCCATTTGATTCCTATATGCCAGCCAAACACACACACACACACACACACACACACACACACACACACACACACACACACACACACACACACACACCCACACACACACACACACACACACACACACGTACACATACATACACCTTCACACTCACTCTCACATCCACTCACACCCAAATCTGTGTTATTCTGAAAGGTTGTAATTTAAAGGCAGACAGATAGGAAGAGGAGTGCACATGGAGGTCAGTGTTGTCTTATCATGCCTTCGAGCTCACATTTAATTACTCCCTCAGTAAGGCGCACAGCTGTGTGTGTGTGCGTGCGTGTGTGTGTGTGTTTGTCTCTGTGTGTGTGTGTCTGTGTGTCTGTGTGTCGGTGTGTCGGTGTGTCGGTGTGTCTGTGTGTTTGTGTGCGCACACGTATTTAGTGTGGTTCTCGTTTGGATAGATTTGTACTATGTGCTGTTGTGAAGGTTGGAAGGTTCCTTCCTGGAGCAGGACTATAATGAGCCTCTAAACACCACCTAAGTAAGATAGTGTTTACCCAGTGAGGTGAAATTTCACAAACATATTAACTTTAACATGTAATTATACACAATATAGCTTACCAAGTCAAACGTCTAAGACTTACTGTAAACCTTAGATGTCATTTCTCCCTACCAGTAGAGAAACTAGTAATAATATATTTTCTTACATGAGATGATTCACATTAACCACCTAATAAGCTTATTCAGCAAGTGGTCCAAAAATGCCTCCTTCATTTCCATGGTTTGAAAAATTCTACCCTTGTTTATTTCTTCTTCTTCACAGAATTTGACCTATTTCACCTTTCTGGTGTTTTTTTTTTTTGGTAAGCTCATTAGAACCGGTTGGTTATCCTTGCATTTAAACAAATTATGTCACATGCAAATGTAAAGGTTTTATTAGGATGCTTTCTTGAGGAAAGTGTCCTGTTGTTGCAGTCCTATGGCCAGCGATAGCAGGGAGGACTCCATGTGGTTTTGATTAGGCGGCAAACATAAGCACAATGTTTGGGTCTTTGCCAGATTTACCTCCAAAACATTTCAGCTCTGCGTGTGAAACCTGCCATTTCTCATGCCATCAGCATAGCTTGGGGGTAGTGTCTCTGAACTGAAGTATTCTTGCATGTATGAGTAAGGGGAGTTTTACATGAAAATTGTATGTGTGTGTTTGTGTGTGAGTGTGTGTGTGTGTAAGTGTATGTGTTTGTAGGTCAGTGTGTGTGTGTGTTTGTAAGTGAGTGTGTGGTATTTTGTGTGTGTGTGAATACGTGCAAATATGTACAGAATGTTCATATCATTGAACAGCGCTCATGACTTGGCTGGCCTGTAGTCCACTGGTGGTCTGCCCCGGGAAGGCAAAGTGTGTGCCAGGTCAGAGGACACACTGTGATCTCACACGGGAGGAAGGGGGAGCAGGGAATGGGAAAGAGTGGGAATGAATGAAAGAAAGAGAGAGAGACAAAAAAAATGTCCGCCTGTCAATTACAATCCCTGCCCTTCGTTCCACACCAGTAATCCGCCGAGTTAATACAGCGCAGGGCCAGGGGTCCGGGGGCCAGGTTACCTTAGCGACTCGGGTAGTAACCGTAGTAACGTCTTTCTTCTGGAGGTCACCAAAGACTCTGCTGGGTTCTTTTTTAGGATCAGGATGGAGAGGGACGGCCGGTTGGGCAGGCTCCTGGAGGCCGGGGCCCCAGCACTAAGGGGTGAGGGTGGGGAGGCTGGTGAATGAAGTGGAGGGGGGGGAGAGAGGAGCTTTTTGTCCACAAATCCTGCCGGTTAAATGGGTGTGAAAGAAAATCTGACATGAAACAGGGTTCAGGAGAAATAGAGATGTCAATGAACTTGTGTTAACAATTATTTTTCATTTTAGTTTTTTCAGAAAAAGTTTTTTTTGAAACTCATAATTGGTTGTGGAGGTTGGTTAGCAAAAGTGTTTCTTTCTTGTGTTCCCTCAGAGGTCAAATAGTAACTCAAAACTCTTTATTGTCAATATCATCATCAGTGGTCTTTCCAGGCAAAGACTCTTGTGCTGGATAGACCCATCACAGATTGACTTGACAAAGTCTGAAGTCTTATCTTTCTTCAGTTAGGTTTAACAAGTAGAGATGTCAGGAAATGGTCAAGTGTGTGTGTGGTCACAGGGAGGATTGTGTAATTGGAGATTTTTGTTGGACCCTGTTCTCCTCATTCATCTCTCAGTGTGTGTGTGTGTGTGTGTGTGCGTGTGTGTGTGTCTGCGCAGAGATGTATTTTGTTACAAAATACAAAATACCCTTAAATAAATCGCATCAAAATAAAATACAAAATACTGTTGCCTGAAAATGTAACAAAATACAATACATGTATTTTGTATTTTTAAAATACAGGAAATACTTTTTCTGGATTTTCAGTTTTCTTTCAATTTGGTAGAGCAGAACATTCAGGTTTGGGCTATTCAGTGGCGTAACGTAGTTATCACGGGCCCTGGTGCAGGCTATTATGACGGGCCCTTGTCAGTGTTGTAAGGCAGTGGTTCCCAAACATTTGAGTCCTGTATCCTTTTTTTCATGTTTGTAACCGCCGCCATCACGCCCCTGCCCCGGCACATATATTCCGCCTATTACACCTGTCAGTGTAATTTTTTCGCTGAATATAGGTATACATCAGCATTTTTGGCAATGTGACTTGGCTATTCAGACTATTTAGATTGACATAAATATGTCTATGGGCCCTGGCTACGGGGCTATATAATGCAGCCTACACAAAGCTCTGGTGAACCCAGTAAAAAAGGAAGAACAGCAAAGCTATTAAAAGACAACAACTTAATTGATTTTGTATATAGGGTATATATTTTTGCAGGCAGCAGCTGTGTGACTTTCATGTTTTCACAAAACAGGGCTCTCATTGCAATCTCTATGGCTTCTGGGAGGGCTATCCCCACCATGCTTTCGTCATACGTAATGCATCATACGGCTTTGATCAAGTCACATTCTGTCAAGATGGCTAACGTTCAGTGCAACAACTGGATTCGCTCTTTGAAAGAACCTCCTTTTAGTCGGTGTACTAATGAAGATAAATTGACAAGGATCAAGACAGCTATCTAAGTTTTCGACCTGAGCCCTGTTTTGTGAAAAATGGAAATGGATTTAACATGAGAGTGAGAGAGATCTGGGGTGATTTCCTTTTCGCCCCAAAAAGGGACGGGCCATAAGAAGCACCACTTTTGGCAAATTGACTGATGCCTGATTCGACAATGACATTCAGAGGCAGATCAGATGGTAGTGGTAGAATCCGACAGAAAAAAATCTCCTTCTGCCTAAACACTGGAGAAAGTATTTTGAGTATTTTAAATACAAAATTACTCCACTCTAAAGTATTTTGTTACAAATTACATTTGATTTTTTATCGGCCCTATCAAATACAAATTACAAAATACTCAAAAGTAAATTAACAAGTATTTCAAATACAAGTAAGTGCGTGTGTGTGTGTGTGTGTGTGTGCCTGTGTGCGCCTGTGTGTGCGTGTGTGTGTGTGTATGTGCGTGTGTGTGTGTGTGTGTGTATGTTTTGCAGGCTATGTGTGTTGTCCAGAAGACAGATGCTTTATCCAACCAGGAGGGACACTTCCTGTGTGGTTCCTTAGTAATGGGCTGAGCTTTCAGAGTGACTGAATGAACAGGTCAGTGAAAACAGATTATCTACCACACACACACACACACACACACACACACACACACACACACACACACACACAGACTCTTTCTCTCCCTCATTTTATCCCGCCCCCTTTCTTGCACGCTAACACATTCTCTCTCTCTTTTGTCTTCTTTCTGTTTTAGACTTACTTTTGCTTTGCATTTCAGACACAAATAAAATGACATCCCACAACTGCCCACAATCGATTCAAACTCATTACGCACAAAGCACTACTCACATGCAAAAGTCCCCTCCCACCATCCTGAGCCCCTCAATCTTTATGCATGAGTCTTATTATTAAGAGCCTCTGTCCTAGGTGTGCTGTCCAGTACTTGCTCACTACAGTCCATCACCTGGACACAAGTGTCTATAATTGTCACTGGCCCTACACTTAGTTTCACGCTGTCTCGACACTTGTCTGTCATCTGTCAAAGCATGTCAAGACATCTCCTCATCCCACACTACCATATTTAGACACTCTGTAATTTCCTCTAAGAATTCAGTTTAATTTGAGTGTCTCCGAAGTCTTATTGTTTATTTTTCTTTCTTTCTTTTTCTTTTTCTTTTTCCACCTTGGATTTCAGAGCGCTGCTGCCAAAACTAAAGAGTTGTCACAGTTTTGACTCAGTTTTCTTTGCATTGATAGTTAATGCTCCATGAACAATGAATTGGCAAAAGTAAAAAAAAAAAAAAAAAAAAACAGCCCACAGACAGACAACTGTCGAATGCCATATGCATGTACAAAGAGTGCTTTGTTGTGATTTTTATAATGTAGATGTAGACATCTTCAGACCTCAAGAAACTTTTTCCAGTGAAAACAATAGAGTCCTGTAGCTGTAATCTAAATTGAATCTAAACTGAACAGCAGGTTCCCCCACTGACAGACACGTCAAAATTGAAAGCAAGACTTCTCCTGTCTGCTGGTCTGAGGCCATGGAGGCATAATTCCTCATCTGACAGAGAGATTGAAGGTGAGAAATGCACTGGCACTGTTTGGCTTGGACCACTGCCCAAATCGGCAGCAGGAAGTTTCACTCACAGTGATGAGCAAGATAGAGAAGGAATGAACTAAAGTGAAAGAGGGAGAGAGAGAGAGAGAGAGAGAGAGAGAAAGAGAGAAAGAGAGAGCTAGCGAGAGAAATGAAGAAGAAAGAGGGAAGGAAAGAGTAGGGTGGGGAGAGGTTAGAGAGGAGGGCGGTGAGACTGACTGCTGGACTATGACTGACTGACTGCGAGGGTCAGACGGTGACATGTGTCAGATGGGCCTGAAATCCAAAACCTCCAGACTCCAGAAAACCCCAGACCATACCTCACAGAACTTTCCTTAAAAAAGTCTGAGGGCCTCCGTTCAGCATGGATGCCTCTGACAGATGGCGGGAACTTCACTGTCCACCCCAGTGATGCTCTCTCCTAGCTTGCCAATAAGGAAGCAAGGACAGATACCAACACACACACACACACACACACACACACACACACACACACACACACACACACACACACACACACACACACACACACACACACACACACACACACACACACACACACACACACACACACACACACACACACACACACACACACATACACACTCACAAAGGGAAGACATGTTTGCATCAGAGGGAGCTACTTCCATTCATCGTCCCTTTCGGCCTTTTGCTAGGGTTCACGTGCAAATGCGAGTCGAACCTGCGGGGCTTCAGGGCATGATAAAGGGGGGAAGCGTGTCCCACAGTAGCACTAATTAAAGTTGTGTCTTGAACCACCCATGACTTCAGCTGTAATTAAAGTGGATGGGGATTTAAATGATGGCTGTGTTTTGGGTTCTCTTTAGGAGCGCTTTCAGCAACAGAGGGTTGTAAAGGTTGAGGCAGACGGAGAGGGAGCCAAGAGTTCAACTCTTCCAGGAGTTTTCGCCCTTTCTTGTGTCGGTTTCTCTCCCTGCTCATCTCTTCCTCCTCAACACACGCCATCATTCTCTCTTTCATCTTAATCCCTTTCTCTCATCTCACTCTGACTATTTATCTACATCTACAGAGCTAACATGTATCTGTTCTTTTCTGCCAAACTCTGTTTGCTCTTTTTAAAATCCCCTTTCTTTCTCTATCTCTCCTTCTTTTGTTCTCGTTCAACCACCCGTCCCGTCAAACAGACTCATTCTAGAACATTTCAGTGAGGTTCAAAGGCGCTCTGATCATCTCTCTTTTTTCTTCTCTCCTGTACTGTTTGCTGAGCTAGATGGCTGCCAGGTCAGCCTCATCACACACTCAGCCACTTGGAGTGTGTAATTGCACAAGACATAATTCACCTGAAATTCCAAGCTTAGGAAAGAAACCCGGAATAAAACAGAAAACTGATCAGTTGCTCCACACAGTTTCCACTCACCCACACCCACAGTTGTAGACAACCACACCTGGTTTCAACAGAAGTATAATATTACAACTGAAGGTTTCTGCAATAGAAACTGTGATATTGAAACGAATGCACTCAACACAAACACCACCCCCCTTCACACACATACACACACACACACACACACAGGCTTACTATGTATTCCAACACCCTCAAACAGATCAAACACACATACGGTATATAGTATAGTTTACATTTTCAATGCAATGTCAAAGTGAAGGAAGACCTTTCTTAAACTCACTTCTTGGGGTCTGCTGTGCAGTGGTGAACTAAACCAAATCTAATATTCCAGCTGAGACACATCCAATGCTGGAATGTCACTGTGGCAAAACCACATCTTTAAGTCAAATATGTGGATATTATGACAGAGTGTTACACTTGAAATACTTTTCCATTACTCTATGCGACCCTCTGGTGTGTTCCGTCAGACTGGCACAAACATCAGAGAGCCCAGAGCATGGAACAACTCTGAGTTTGCCACGCAGACTGGAGATCATTCATCTCCGACCTCTCCCTCACACACTTCTATCTGCAAATTAAACAAAGAAAAACCTTAGGCACCCCCAGAACGACACAGACAACCAACCAAAAACCGATCAAACATCACCATGACTAAGATCTGCATTTAATTGTTGCCGGAGAACAACAAGAAGACGTTTTTATCTTCTAAGCCAGTGCTGCATCCTAAACAGCTTCTCCCCACCTAAATCAGTCTCAGCCTCCACTCCCTCTGTGCAAACGGCAGATTTTGGGCGGTAATGCCAGGGCGGAGCGTGTTGGTACTGTAGATAGATGGGTTACGTCTTTATCGCTGCTCACAAACCCTCATAGGCCTAGGAAGGGTGCCACATTTAGGACCAGTCGGAATACCAGCCCAAATCCGATCAGGAGAGAAAAAAGCCAAAGACAGACAGGGAGAGAGTGAGGGAAGGAGGAAGGGAGGGAGGGAGGGGATGGAACAGACAGAAGGCTTGTGCGACCAGTATCAAAGGTTTCTCCTTTTTTGTTGTTTTTAATTCGAATGATTCGGATAAGCTTATCTCGCGCGGCTGCGCAAAGTTAGTAGTGTGTGTCGCACAGGCTCGTCTCCTGTGATCTGACTCGCTCTAATCCAGCTCAGGCTCACTGTAATTACGCCCGTCGGAGCCACACTAGACTCGGGCCCCTTCACTCACACAGAGGCGCTTTCACTCGCTGCTTCTCAAGGTCAGGATCGGGCCAGGATTGGAAGTGCTTCTGTGTGTGTGTGTGTGTTTGTGTGTGTGTGTGTGTGTGTGTGTGTGTGTGTGTGTGTGTGTGTGTGTGTGTGTGTGTGTGTGTTTGTGTGTGTGTGTGTGTGTGTGTGTGTGTGTGTGTCTGTGTGTGTGTGTGTGTGTGTGTGTGTGTGTGTGTGTGTATGTGTGTGCGTGTGTGTGTGTTCCTGTGTGTGTTTGTGTGTGTGTGTGGGTGTGTGTGTGTGTGGGTGTGTGTGTGTGTGCGCCGGTATGTGTGTGTGCCACTTCATGTCTGTGCATGTATCTGTGTGAGCATGAGCATGTGTGTGTCTGGTGTGTCTGTGTCTGAAAATGAGTGTGTGTGTGTGTGTGTTCGGTCTCTTTGTGTGTGTGTGTGTGTGTGTTTGTGTGTGCGTCTCTGTGTGTGCGTCTCTGTGTGTGCGTGTGTATTTCGCCCTAAGTGAGCCATTGTGAGTGCTTTCCGACTCTCGTGCACACATTTGAATCCCCCCTCATCGGTAATCGGATTATTTCATTAGGCAGGCCGTCTGAACTGTGGGTTTAGATGGTTAACGTACACAAATGCAGAAAAGTCATTAAGCACTTGGAGCCTCTCTGAAGTGTGAATGGGAAATATGATTAGGAGGAGTATCAGGCCTCTGGGCCGCTGCTGTCTGCTTCCATGACAGCATTGGGCTTTCGGGATTAAAGAAGCCAGGATGGGAAGATTCTTTGACCTCTTTTGTTCAGCGTGTAATGCATACTGAAACTCAGGTCTGGAATAAACACGGCAAAACCTATCCATTTATATTGATTGGTGTGTAATATTTGTAGTGACATATTGATATACCTGCATTGTTCCCCCTTTCAACACTATCATTATGTTTGAAATGAACCCTGTGATTCATTTTGTAGTAACGTTGGAGAGATCCTGTCTGCACTGTCCTTTTCTGAAGAAATCCAGTGAAAAACAACAACAGCGCCCATGGCAACTCCACACAATATTTCCATCACATTGGTTGGGCATGACACATTGAGGAGTGGTTCCTCTAACCCCACCCTAGAAGCCCATGGTTTAGAATCACACGGGGGAAACTTCAACCACACTGTCAAGGTTAAGAGGACACCATGCAACCAAAGAGAGGCAGAAGCACAACACTCCCACCCAGTGTGCTTCGTCACCTCATGGTATTGAAAAGCTTCCATTCAGATGGATTCAACCATATCTCCCACCTGTAAACAACATATCTGTATGATGTGCAGCAACAAAAACGGGAATTCAAATATTTCCCATTTTCCCATCAGGAAACATGGGAATAACCTGGAGCTATTTTCCGTTCTTTCATTCTATGTCATTATGTCAAAATTTTGAATCACATTTTTATGGGACAAGGGCTCAGATGAACATACTGTAGGTGACAAAATGTTGGGTAAAGTTAACTAGAGGTACAAATAGATTACTGGCAAGCTGGGGCTGGGGCTGGGGCTGGGGCTGGGAGTGGAGTGGAGTGGAGTGGAGTGGAGTGGAGTGGAGTGGAGTGGAGTGGAGTGGAGTGGAGTGGAGTGGAGTTGAGTTGAGTTGAGTTGAGTTGAGTTGAGTTGAGTTGAGTTGAGTTGAGTTGAGTTGGGCCTGGGGCTGGGGCTGGGGCTGGGGCTGGGGCTGGGTACTGGGGCTGGGGCTGGGGCTGGGGCTGGGGCTGGGGCTGGGGCTGGGGCTAGAACGCAGTGGAGTGGAGTGGAGTGGAGTGGAGCTGGGGCTGAGGCTGAGGCTGAGGCTGAGGCTGAGGCTGAGGCTGAGGCTGAGGCTGGGGCTGGGGCTGAGGCTGAGGCTGAGGCTGAGGCTGAGGCTGGGGCTGGGGCTGGGGCTGGAGCTGGAGCGGAGTGGAGCTGGGCTGAGGCTGGCCACCGGGTGCACGCATCCAGGCGTGCCTCTGATGTGAACTCTGGAAGAATCTGTGGCTAGACCTGATTAGGCCATGTCCCAGTGCAGTCATTAGCACACAGGCCAGACACACAGCTTAATGGAGGCAACGCTCATAATTGCCTCAATTTGGACAAGGCCTTGTGACAGCTCAGCGGTGAGGAAGGGCACACACAAGGTCAATTGTCTTGCCTATGAATGGCAGGGTCATTTCTGATGTGTTACGATTGATTAGATAGACGTTAATGAACTGGGAAGGGTCATTCAATTTATGGGTTCAGAGCACATTGTGTGTGTGTGTGATGTGTGTATGTGTATTATGGAATGTTTGGCTCTGATCAGAAAACGTCTTTTAAATAATTTGCATCATTTTTGACGTCAGCGCCTTGGTAGTCGACATTGTGTTCCCATTAGGAGCCTCTGAGTGAGTCGCAACAATCGTACATTTATTAAGCCGATCAGAGATGGTGTAACATGAAATAACCTGACAAACTTCTTTTTTTTTAATATTTTTAAATTGTATATTGCTTTATATTTATATTGGTTATTCATCCTGATTTGACTGACAAAGCGGGATCAAACTTGAACATATATGTTTTGATATCAAGTTGCTTTGATTTCTTTTTGGTTATATATTTCATTTATGATATGACAACATTCACATGCATCTTCTCATGTTTCAAATCATGGAGTTAATGTACTTGAAAAGGAATCATGGTTTGTAATCCTAAAGAGGAAAATCACCAATAGACATATAGATTTATGTTCTGCACTGTTCCAAAAATGAGTTTTGAGCTAAACATGAGATCTTAATGTGAAGATATTTGCTAACGTGTAATGACTTGCTTGTATGTGAGGTAGCAGTATATGTGTGATTATTAGGGCTGGGCAACGATTAATCACATTTGTATACGCAAAATCCAATAATGAATTCAAAAGTAGAGTATAGCGCACTTTTATTTAAAATGTTCTGCCATATGAACAAGTACCATAACATTTGATGTGCAAACACTTTTAGCATCAGCCTTTTAATACAGTAACAGTAAATAAAATATTCATTGTAAATCTAGACTTAAAACAATGTTATCAAAGCAAATACAAAATTAAAGCTCATTGCCACTGCCAGGGCATTAATGTTATCCTGTTCGTTATGAAAAAGAAAAAAACTGGCCACAAAATCCTGAGCCACAATCTTATAATTTAAACAGGCAATTTCTGAGTTAACAGCAGAAACATTTAACTTTCATCAGGGAGCAGCATAACCAGTCTATGTTCAGTACCTAATGTCCCTGTTAGAGTGAGAAACCAGCCAACACTTTCAGTGCAGTTTGTCAATTCCTAGAACTTGACACTGTTATTTTAAATGTACTGCCATATGACCTAAAGTGCCATAACATTTGTTGTGCAAAAACTTAACATCAGCATTTTTATATAGTAGCAGTTAAGTAAAATCAATACTTAGTGTAAATCTCAACTTAAACAATGTTATCAAAACAAACATATAACTAAAGCTTAGTGCCACTGCCAGGGCATTCATTTTAGAGTATGGTGAAGCAACAAAAAGTTCACTGCTGGCGGTTTCATTGAATGATTTGCTGGTATCAACTGTGTGTTTTGCATTTAGGTGATATTATAGACTGGAGGTCTATTTCGATAGTTTAGATTTATTTTCAGTATTTCAAAATGAATGAGCTGTGGTAGCACAAGAAAAGAGAGTGTCTAGCAGCGATTATCACATGTATGTATATATGTCTATGGCGTCTTTAGCCTAACGATCGAGATTGAGAAGTGACAAGTAACATGGAGACAAAACTTTGTTTAGTACTCCACAAATATAATAAACCCTTGAATATACAAATGACTCAATGAAATCGGTTGAGAAATATAAGCTCTATAGTGTTTTTTAGCCAGAAACAATGTGGGTCCACTGTTCCCTTGTGTTTTTTTACAGTCCAGTCTTCACCTCCCCAAGATGGCGGCGAGTTGGCACGTCGCAGAAACGTTCTGAAGCAGTCAATGGGGTGTCTATGTATATATGTCTATGCCCTTCTCCATGTTTGTTTATCCGCCCTTTCGTTTCTTTTCCGATTTCGCAGGGGTCAGCAGCAGACTTTTACTAAATAAAAGCATGTGAGGAACTGTCTTTTACAATAATAAAATAAATAATAAAACCTGCTTTAATGCGTTAAATAATTGATGAGTTAACGCAAAAGTAACGTGTTAACTTGCCCAGCCCTAGTGATTATGTGAAACTGCTTATCTTTGGGTCTTGATGATGTTGGTAGACACACCAGTTACCTATTTAGATTTACAGTACTTCTCACCAGGTATGTACAAATGTACACCACCCCATAACACCCACCCACCTACGCCCCCCTTCACATACACACAGGCAAACACACACATACACACACACACACACACACACACACACACACACACACACCCCCCCCCCACACACACACACACACACACACACACACAGATTCAACTGATTAACTCACCAGGCAATTGCTTCTTAACGTTATGCCCGTCACCCCACATCAGCGAGGTCAAAGGGAGCAGCGACTCGCAATTACAGAGCCAGGAGTTAGAGAGGAGAAAGAAAGAGGACTAAAGGCTGTACGTTTTCACAGATAAGCCCAGCTCAAACCAAACAGTGGAGCAGCTCTCATCTCTCCTTCCTGCTCATGTCCCCTCTGGCTGCCGGTGGTCACCACGGTAGCGCTGGCCCGGCTATCACCCGTATCAGATCTTTTCATAAAAATAATATCAGTTTTGGGGAAGCCAGCAGGCGCGGCTGGTGCGCGGTAACTGCTCACCCTTGTAATCAGATCATGCTTGATGAAGGGTCAGGAACAAAGGCATGTAAATGCGGCAGGGGCCCTGCAGCGCGGGGGCCATGGCCGTTTGATGGCCGTGCCGCTTTCATGGCACTTAATGGCTCCTGACAGGCCCCATCCAACAGATTCTGTGACAAACTTCTCGATTTTCCCTCCCCAGATTTTTGAACTTTACGCATCCTTTGGCGCACTTGTCAAACAATCCAAACGTGATGACCCAATTGACCAGTGGGCCCGTAGGCTGAGGGGGATGCGTGCCGGCTATTGTCTGGGGGAGCAAAAACAACCCCCCAATCCAACCCCACCCCCCTTTGCCCCCTCTGCCACCGGGAAAAAAAAAGTGCGTAATTAAGCCCGAGCGAGAGTTCGGTCTCTCTGTTCCCCTGTTCTTCTGTCTGTTCTGCCCTCTCCTCTCAGTCCGTCTCTCTTTCTTCTCTGCGGTCTGGACGCTGGGTGTTCAATGGCCTGCGGGAGGGACTGGCACACCAATGCTTGTGCAGGTGCTCTGAGTGAGGGGGGGGGGTGGGGGGGTATTCAGGAGATGGGCGAGTGGAGAGTTTCCCACAAAACCCGGGAGCTCATTAGGTCATCGTAATAAGGAAGCGCGTTTTGTTTTATCAAAAGTCTCATTACTTTCACACAATAGGGCGTCCAGTGACCCCATTGGCGCCCCTCGGCAACCCCTTCATTATCTGAATAGCCTTTATATAATGCTGCTCTAATTGCAACCTTGGGTGAACCACACCAGGCCCATTCTCTGCACATGTTTTACCACCACTAAGTGTAAGGAGAGCTAAAGAGGAACTGGCAGAAAGCTCACACAACACAAACACACTCGCACACACAGACACACACACAGACACACACACAGACACACACACAGAAACACACAAACACATACACACACACACACACACACACATAGCCCTTCCTACCACCTTCCTGGTTGATAAGCGAACCATAATTGGGTCTGTAGGCAAATACTTATTAAGCCAAACAATGTAACTGTTACATTACCATGTTTCAGTCACAATCAATCTAAGACACTGAGCGGAGAATAAAAAAAAGAAATACTGGTTTCACCTCACAATAATGTATTTATTGTTTTTTGTTATGTCAATATACCTTGCCTTACTACCATTACTTCAATTTAAGGTAGTACCATTACTTCAATTAAAGGTTTATTCAAGAACAATAAAATACAAAAAATGTCCTCAAGTAACAAAAATAACTATAAACCTACAATCTATAACTACTACTACGTACTACCATATATGCACATAACATTGCACCAGTACAACACATAAAGTTAAAATACAAAAAAGGTGGCAATAGAAAAAAGAATAAAACAAGACACACGATGGGTGATCCAAATAATGGATGATTGTGTTCCCTCGTAGCCGCATAAAACAGACTTTACTAGGTCACCAGGTGGCTTTGCTCCCTTGCCAACTACTCAGTGGTACCACAAGCGTGTCCGGTAGCTTGTGGCGCTAACTGCTAGCATATGCTAGGATTACGTAATGATCCGATTACATCTAAACTAATTAACTCAAGAATGACTGATTGCTTTTCACATTTTCAGCCTATACACATTGTTTTCTTAGCTTTTGAATGTGGAGTTTGTGTTATCTAATACAATTGTACAGTGTAAGGTTGCAAATGCTAGCCTGAGACGGATTGAGGTCAATGACTGGGCATCTGGAAAAACTACAAATCTCTGTGAGACAGGGATTAACCAATAAGGTTACAGCCTTTGTTGCATTCTTTCATAAATAACATTGGCAGGGATGTTTATGATAAAAAACAGGCAACTGTGTTTCCATTTCTCCCAAGTCATTGCAACTCAACCATAACTTAAACCAGTGGTCCCCAACCACCGGGCCACGGCCTGGTACAGGTCCGTGAGGCATTTGTTACCGGGCCGCACAAGGTCGCCATACCGGGTCGCCACACCGGGTCGCCACACCGGGTCGCCTGTGCCTCTTGTCACGTCAAGACGCTTGTCTTGTTCGAGTGATACGTCACTCAAAAAATAAGCCCGCAAACTAGCGAAAAGCCAGAAGAGGAGCCTACGACCTCAAAAAATAAAGCTTCTTTTAACAGACAAAACCAGGAGTCATAAAATACGGGTTTATCGCAACAGGTGATTCTCACGCACCAAGTCCGCTCTGTTTAATATGTGGCGACAAGATAGCAAACAAGCCAATGAAGCCTTCAAAACTGCTTCGGCACATGGAGACCAAGCACTGATTCAGAGTTATGGTGAGTTGTATTTCCATGCACTTAACATTCGTAATACAATGGTGTTGGCCGCCAGTTAACTCCACCTAACGTTAATGTTAGGTTTTGTGTATGAGCCGACCTAGGCTACGTTTCAATAGTCTTAAAATGCTGTCTTACTTCCTTCCTCTCTTAAATAAAAGAAGGAAGGACTGTCTCAATTCGCTTAATTATTTTTATACCTAATTATACCTTAAAATACGTCACATAATGGTAATTTTTCAAGGTACCACCGATGTAGCCTTGATGCTGTCTATTACCCACAAACCTGTGCGCCACGACCCTCCGGCAACTGAAAAATGTAAACAAAGATGGCGGACCAAACTCCGCTGACGGTCGTGTTTTGTATGTAAATGAAACATTTTTACCGTTTTCGCGCTTAGATTTTTCAAAAGTTATCGAGAAATAGACACTGCACTATACGATAACACCATTATTGTAACCAGCAATAATGGTTGATGTGATTTGCGAGGCGTCAGACAACTTTCTAACATCAGTACGTTAGCCTACGTAAGTTGGCTACGTAAGCTACGTAAGTAACCTACGTTCTTTCAGCATACCAATGTCATAAAAGAACGTTCGTAAACAACTTTTTTTTTATAATCTCACCCTTAAAAATTACCACGCGCAAGACAGCTGTCTGGACGAGACACCAAGGTAGTTAGACAGCTCTCTTACTTTTAAGACTATTGAGACGAAGCGCGGGCTTCATTCTATCAAACTCGCGCTTGCCTCACGGGTGCAATTGATTGATTCACATCAATATGAATGGATGATGTGACTAATAAAAGGTGTAAAATGACACCTTGAAGCCGGTCCGTGAAAAAAATTGCCTATATTAAACGTGGTGCAAAAAAGGTTGGGGACCCCTGACTTAAACCAACCGTTTATTATGCTGCTATATGTTTATCTGTATGTTCTACTTGTATTATGTAATGTCTTGTCTGTATGTTTGTATGTCCTCTCTGTTGTGCCTGTGCACTTATATGTTTCACCATAGGAGAGTGGGAAAAGTTTTTTTCTAATACTTTGTATGTCTTGACATTTGAAGTAATTGACAAATAAAGCTACTTTGACTTTGACTTTTGACTTTTATTGGTTAAATCATTTGCCTCTCTCGAGGGGGGCAAAATCTTCCATTACCTCATCATAATGCCCACTACTAACAGAGATGCTTTCTGTGTCACCTTTAGAGCTTACAACTTGTGCATGAAAGGACAGTTGTTCAAAATCAATGTAACCTCTTGATGGATCTCTTGGCAAAACAGCTTCTCTATCTTGAGTATCTTCTCTATCTAAGGCCATGTACAGAAGAAGTCTAGTTTGTCTGCGTCTGTAAAGTTCAGAATACAGATAGCCCTATCATTTAGACGAACACTCTCTATCCGCACACGGTATCCGCAACGATCCGAATCGGGGGTAGAAAGTGAGTAGATTTGAATCGGTACGGGGGCTGGTCTTCGTCTGCAAGGATTCACGCAACCTGATGACATCATTGCCCCACTTGATTGCTTCATGATCTCCAACCAATATATATATCACTTGTTCTCTGTTTACATCTCACTCGTGGTGGGTCTCGAATTCACTCTCATTAATCCAGCCTACTGATTTTTGTTTAGCCTCCTATCTTGATCTAATTATTTTTATTCAGACGTTACATAACTTTCATGACCACAAATATAAATTGGCCAGCGATTTAATTCGCTTTTTTCTTCATATATTAATGTAGAATGGTCGGAGCAAAGCCTCATGGATGGGATGACAGCCATGTCATGTTGTACTATTCCAAACTCTTTATTATCAATAGAAAATATAATTCATTTTCGCATAACCTTTAGTCTGACCACTGATTTTATTAACCACCATAATGTAATGTTGCTAATTGGAGCTTGAATGTCTTGTGTAATGTGTTTAACCGTGTGCTGTTTAGTCTTTTCTTCTACGTTTTTCATGTTTTTTCAGTTGTATGTAGCAGCGCTAAAGCGCCACCCACAGGCGTGGGGTATGTACTACAGCCCGTTCAACACAATCTGGTGGCTCCGTTTTTATGCAAATCTCTCGTTACCAGGCTCTGTCTTTACGAAATTAAAAGATTCGATTTGTGTGAAAAATGAACCCTATTCAGTGAATCTAGGCTTCATGTAAATGGGGCTTAAAGCATCAGTGGCAGATTCTGTTAGTATCTGTGGAGCTGATGGTATCTGATCTAGATGCCTCCTGGCCCCAACTCTGTTGTGATCTGTCGTGCTCATTGGTGACTGCCATTTCAGGTGTATAGTGGTTTTCGTCCTGATCAGGGACAGGAGATTCTTGATCATTATAACTTTCTAACTCTTCATTTGTTTCTAAGTAGGGGGAGTAGCCTGTTACAGTTGTAGGCATGAACGCGTAAACAAGAACACAAGATAACATTCCATTGCTTTTGTTGTCAAAACCAGAACTGCCAGCCGCATTTGCCTTGCGTCTTAGGCTATTCCCAATTAACTTGTAAAAGTAGGCAACGGGTACATTTACAATGGCAATGTAACTACCTTATATAATCTGCTTTATCTGTTTCTCAGAAAAAACTAACAAATTAGGGCACAACAAAAGGACATGACTTTCAAAACCTTTAAATTTAACAGTTTGGTAGGTTAAACAAAGTTGTGTTCAATTCACATGCAGACCTTGCCATTGTCCTACCTTGCCACATCAATGGGTGACACATATGTGACTATATTTATTCCTGCTGCCAACAGCCCTTGTACTGTAAATGGCAGCACACATAATCAACATGATCCGTGCAATGTGCCTTAACCTCTCTCAGGAACAACATGCTCAAAGCCTCTAGCCAAACCCACATCCCACTCTTGGTCTTGTCACACAATTTCTGGACAGTCTGTTTTTTCATGACTGAGGTTGGGGGAATCGCCAAAATAAAAAAAATCTTTGGATCAATGTGGCAGTCAGTGCAATTATCCTGTGCCACACCAGTCATCACATCTGCTTTATGGATCTGAGCAATGACTGTTCCCTTGCGGACTGATTTTTCTTTTTGGGACGCATTTTGTAACGGTACTGTGCAATTGCTTTTGTCTATGTCAGATGGTAGTAAGACACGTAGTGACAAGGCCACTCCATGAAGAGGAGCACTTAAGTTAGCGATGACCAATATGCCAGGCTTTCCTGGCTCTTTAGTGGTGGCTTTGTTGACAGCAAGATGGGGCTACCCTGTAAGCAGTGGAAGTGGCCCAGGCCCAGGACCAATCCACTTACCTTGTCCCACATTATCCTGTCCCACATAAGGGGTGTCAAGGGCTTGCAGAAATATCGGCTATGAAGACCTGGCACTCATCCTCCCAGACAGTGCTTGGTTGTGTGTTGGTATCATCCCATGATGGCATCCTCTTGCATTCGTCCCCATGATCACCGTCACCTGGTCTGGTTATTGGAGGTCAGGAACCATTAAAAACCCAACACAGTCCATATCTTCACATTCTTCCAATTATCTGTGAACTCTAAGGTGACTGCCACAAAGACCTTGTGAGGGGCGACTAGAGTCACTCAAACCCCAAATCCACAAGCTGGAGATGGGATGGATAGTAAAATGAGACAGATGTTCACGATACTACTATTCTAAAACGATGGCAACAGTAGACCTACTATCAATTCAACTAAATTCAATTTTATTTATATAGCGCCAAAACAATAAAATTGTCTCAAGGCAGGAAGAAACCTAGAGCATCTGCTTCATGAGACCCCAAAGTGGTGCAAAATATCCTTCCACCATTACTGAACTCATGGAAGGCTTTCCTACCCGTGCCTCTAGCCCCAAAGTGGATGCCGAGGCATGTACCACACTCCTCTTTACTATCCAATCCCTGTCTGTTGGTTCTGACAGAGTCCCCTATAGGGTTAGACAATGGTGAGACCTGGTGACTCACCACCATTCCCTGAAGCTGTAGGTCATTTATCGTAGAGTTCTTCGTCATCAACTGCACGGACCTGATGCACAGTTGTCATAGCAACCACTGCACTGGGCCTCTGCCTCACTGACTATTGGTCTTCTTTTTCCCAAATCTCAGTGAACAGCTGCAGAAATGAAGGAGGAGTCTCCTTCTTTTAGTGGAGCTGGAGATGCACCTATATTAGGCCAGAGTCAAAACCCAATGAATACGATCACTCTGTTGGGTGGTCACCCCTCCCCTGAAAACAACTTAGGTCAGAGCATGTTCTGGGCATGAGTCTCTGCCTGGGGTTTTGGTGTAGGCATAGTATGAGTCCTCCCCGGACTCTGAGGACCCTAAAGCTCTTTCCAAGGCCTCATGATAGTCTTTGGGTTCTGGCGTGTGGGTTTCTGGACCTGAGCTATGCCCAAACTACTTCTAGAGCTGGGCCTTTTAAACTCTGATTGATTGGTTTCTGCTTTTCTCTCTTGAAGAACTTACACTCATCAACCTTTAAGCGGGCCTGCTTAAGTCCAGTGTCGAGAGTTTCCTCTCCAGTCGGAGCAGGAATATTCCCAGAGAAAGCTTGCAAACGCTGGAAGGAAGTATTTTCAGATGGCAATGGGTCTGATTCTTTTTCAAAGAGACCCCAACGGATTTTAAAAGTTTTTTTTTTGCTGAAACAGTTTCAACGTCAACCCTGGTTGGGCTCTCCCATTACCCCTGACTGACTAATCCGGTCCATTTAAAGTCGATGGATCACATCCACTTATAGGCATCATGTCAAGGGGAGCGGCTGTTGTATCTAAACATTCACTACCAGACCCTTTGTGTTGGGATCAAATAGCGGCCATAACCTTTTATACTTTCACTAGAGGTGCGTTTGATTTTTCCGCACTCTTCTCCTACACGACAGATGTCCCTGCCAAGAAAAATACCATCTAACCCGCTGGAAGGTGATGCGCTGAATTAGAGAACAGTGAAATATACCTGACAGCAATCTGTGTCACCAGGACTGATTCAGTAGATTAACCACGGAAGGCAGCAATACACATAGGTAACGTCAAAGTGCCAAATAGAACACAGTGAAGTAGCCTACATGATTTGACAGTTTAACTCTATCACCAATATTCATTTGTGGATTAAACTGGACGGGTTTCTGGTTAGTGTTTATTGTGTGTCCTTGAGCGAGACACCAAACCCCTAACCGCTCCCGATGCGCAGGTTGGCAATCTAGATAGAAGCCTCTGCCATCGGTGTATGAATGGGTAAATGTCTGAGGCACAGGAATTTTGAAGGGCAGTTGCTCTGCCCTGGAAAATAGGGGCAACACAATATTTTTTTCACCGCCGCTGCCACGCCCCCGTCATCGAAAATTTTCACAATATCATTTTACATTCTCACTTACCACGGCTGCCACGTCCCGTCATGTAATCGCAAATTTTCACAATATCATTTTAAACTCTCACTTACCGCAGCTGCCGCGCCCCGTCATGTAATCGCAAATTTTCACAATACCATTTTAAACTCTCACTTACCGCCGCTCCCCCGTCATCTGATCGCAAATATATATATATTTCCTTCGGAGGGGCAACTTATTTCCTTCAGAGGGGCAACTTATTTCCTTCAGAGGGGCAACTTCAGTCGAAGAGGGCAAATGGGCAGTTGCCCAAGCAACCTACATCCCTGGTCTGAGGCATTAATGTGTAAAGCGCTTTGAGTACATGAGTAGAAAAGCGCTATATAAATGCAGTTCATTTACCATTCCATTTAACAAGAGACGCTCTTAAATGCGTTATGGAACTGTGTTTTTTTTGTCCAGCAATGTTCATCGTGAAAAGACGTTCCGTGTGAGCTTAACCTAAATGCAAAGTTTTAACTCTTAGGTCTTCATCAGGAAAGATAGTAACGTTAGAAAACCACACATATAAAGTAAGTAAGTAAGTAAGTTAACTTTATTTGTACCCGAGGGTAGATTTTGTTGCAGGTAAAAGAGTGGGCTGCTTACACACACAGACAACATTAATGACATTAACAGAAAACGGACAGTGACATAACAGAGACGACTAGTGCTCCAGACATAGGGACATGGATAATAAATATACAAAAAGTTATTAGTGTCGAAATACAGTGGATAAAATACAGAGTAAAAGCCATCATAGATATTAAACACTAGTCCAGAATAAATAAATACATATGTCTTATCTTTTCCAATTTTCGCAGCAATCTCCCTCTGCATGTTCTGTGCCATCTGGGAATCGCTATACTCCCTCGTTGATGGATCAGAGAGATGCCTTTGGAGAATCAGAAGGGAAGAAGGGAAGGAAGGAGGGAAGGAAGAGAATCAGATGAACTCATACAGGTATCAGAGGATAAAGGCACAGGCACAGGCATATGGACATCACGATGAAAGAAGCTAAATTAAATATACAAAATTGGATAAAATGGAGTGTGTGTGTGTGTGTGTTTGTGTGTGTGTGTGTGTGTGTATGTGTGTGCACACATGTGTGAGTGTATACTGTAAGTATGCATGTGTGTGAGAGTGGATGTGTGAGTGTATGAGTGTATACTGTAATATGCGTTTGTGTGAGTCTGGATGTGTGAGTGTATACTGTAATAATGAATGTGTGTGAGTGTGGGTATATGAGTGTGGTTGTGTGAGTGTGGTTGTGGTTGTGTGGGTGTGGTTGTCTGGTCTTTGGCCTGTCCTTGAGCATTGGGTTCATCGGAAGCTGAGAGGGGGGGTTGGTGGGGGGAGGGGGGGCCTACAAGCAGGGCAACCTGATAGTGCCCCCGGTGAGGGGGTCACGGGCAGTGGGTATTAAGCTGGGGATTAAGGGGCCGAACCTGAGGAAAGACAAGGGCAGAGTGCAGACCCCCTCTTCACACACATGCATACAAACACATGCAGACCCACAAAGACAACAGTGGGAGAGCTCTTCTGAAACCAGGCACACAAGTATGAAGTCTCACAGATTCTACTTGGACAGAGTTCATATATTAAGGTTCATATACGGGTAAGGGGTCGAAAGGAAGGAAGGAAGGAAGGGAAGAAAGAAAAGCAAGAAGGAAAAAAAGAAAGAAAGAAAGTAAGAAAGAAAGGTAAAATGAAAACAGAAAACCAAGCTTCAAAGCAAGTTTTTGCACACTTGTCCATTCAGAGAAGGTGAGGGGCCCAGGGACCAGATTGTCCCAAACAGACGCTGGTTTTATGTTTACAAGTGTAATTGTTTGCAAATGTATTCGGTTACGTTAAATTCCAAGATGTATAACAACACTGCTTGAACCAACCGTGTATCAAGGTTGTCCTACCAGAGGCATCTCCATGGCATTTTGCCATTTTGTAAGAAACTCTTTTGATTCGTCCTTGACGTGTCACGTCAAATCATGAACTATCTACACATCTGGTAAGGCATTATAATGCTGAAATGAAAAGGGTTCTGTACCCAACCCTTCCCAATCTTGTGAATGGAAGAGCTACCCTATGCTAGCATTTATATACAATATACATTATTGCCACCACTGAAATGTTTCTCTGTCCCTACGTCCCTTACCCCTGTAACAGTTACCCTATTAGTACAGTTAACCGGTCTTGCCTGTATCATGTATTTTACCACCGGATGTCTGTGTATATACTATGTCCCGCGACCAAATGCTGGCTGTGTACAACCCCTGTTGCCCCCGGCCGACCTCAAGCAGATGGGTCCCCCCTTATGTGCCGTGGTTCTGCTTAAGGTTTCTTCCTGTCTAACAGGGAGTTTTTTCTTGCCCCTGTTGCCATTGTGCATGCACTAAGGGGGTCTAGGCTCTGTTAAGCGCCTAGAGGCAATTGTATTGTTATGGCGCTATACAAATAAAATTGAATTGAATTGAATTGAAGAGCAGGCAGCCTCTCCCTCTCCTTACAGAAACACACGTGTAGTCAGTTGATCTGTGTTTGTCCTGTTAACTGGGACTCATATCAGGTCTATTAGGTCTGTTAAGTGGGTATGGACATGAGGGTTGAAGATGTTAAATTGACTTTTTTAATTTAGTTTTAAACAGTTGTCCAAAGTTTCTGTAGAGTTTTGAGTCTTAATTGTTTGGAAATGGGGAAATGCATGATATTGGAAGGAGATGATTTCTGTTGTGCTAAGGAAGTCACCCTGAAGATCGGATGAACCTGAGCTCCCTTAGCATGTTTTAGCAGTGGAAGAAAAAAATGGGATTTCCCACAGTTTTTTCAGTCAAAAAAGAACACATAATACCTTTCCATGAAAGTGATACCACAGTGTCTCGTGGGAAGTAGACGGATCTGATTCCGAGGCAGGAGAGAGAGCCTGAACTCTGCAAGGAGGGAAAGAAGGGCTCCGATAAATTCCCTTGCTGTTTTAGGGAGCAACTTATAGTTCTGTGATGAAGAACTGTCCTGATGACTTCATCATAGGACATAAATAGCAACTATACAATTCCCCTGTCACCTGGTCTTAGCTGTGTGTAATGGACTGTCACTACATCAGGAAGCTTCTGCATACATTAGTGAGAGTGTGAATGTCTCCATTTGTGAATGTGTCAGTGTGTCTTCCTATCTAGCGTGTGTGCAGGTGTAACGATGCTCCAGTGTCTCACTTGAGCTACATGTTAACCCCTGATGTGTTTATGACACATCAGTGCTATCATATATCAAAGTAACACAGGCAAGGGGTACAAATTCCCCCACCTCGGATATTTGTCAGAAATCCTTGTTGTTGAGAAAGAATGACAACTGGTGTCAGTGGAGTAAGTCATTTTCCTCTGCCATGGTTGTCAGCATGCTGACTGGCTCATGATGACAGTTTGCGTGTCAAAGCTGCACTTCTTCTTTCTTCTCCCTCCATCCTCCTCTCTTCTGTCATCTCTTCGCTCTCGTCGGCGTGGCTCCTGTTGCTTCCTCTCTCCTCTCCCTCCCAGTCAGGCAGTCTTTGAGACAGGACGTCTTTAAAGTGACGCTGTGTCAGACTGAGCCTGGCTGCTGACAGGATCACAGTCAAATGTCTCCAGACCACACACACACACACACACACACACACACACACACACAATAACTGTTTCTAGACCTACTGTAATGGGAACAAATGGAAACTCACCAAAACTGATCAAATGGTTTCTTTGGACATTCATTGCGTTTGCGGAAGTCGCCTGGCTGGTTCAAACAACGTTCTAGAGTGTGCATTGGGAAATGGGGAATCCAAACGCAAACTGATCAAATAATAAGTACAGAAATGTGTTGTTTTAACAAGTCACAGGAGAAGCCCTCAGCTGCTACAGTAAAGAAAAGCTAATTTTGTGGCCTTACCCAACTCACATAGCACTGCAGTGAACCCTGTGGAGTTCAAACTCAGCCTCATCCTTTCCATCAACCACAAATTACTTACATATTCAGGATTTGTGGACAGTCACTGCTACTGTTTCTGGTTATGCTCAGTAACTTTGACAAACTACTGTTTTTTTTGTCCAACAGCCTTGGTTTCCAAGCCACCATTTACCCAGGGCGTCTGCACAACACACACACACACACACACAAAGACTCCAGTGGCTCTGCATTTATTTACTTTAATGAAAGCGTGTATTGTCTCAGCACGTGTTTGGCAGGGGTGTGACGTGTGGCTTTGTTGGGCGCTGCCTGGAGGTGCGAACATCCAAATGGCTTTCTGCTCTGCAAAAGGTCACAGACAGTAGCAGCGCCTGCTCATGATGTCATCTGCCAGAGGGGGCACTGAGACACCACCCCACTGTAATTAAAGCCATGACCACATCTGATTCCACAGGAGCCACTGCAGCACCCCATCACAACACTGATAAGGTCACTGGAGAGAGCGCAAAACTGTCAGCCATGAGCCAGGAGGCCGTCGTCTCTCTAAACAGAAACGCAGAACCTGACAAAGAAACCGTGCCGGTGTTTCTGTTAGATTCCGAGACTAGAACATTTTATATTTCTGCATGTAAGTCCTGGGCGTGAGCCAGAGACTGGATACATTTCCATGTGTTGTATACAGGTATGTAGTATCCACATTGTAAATCATAGGTCTTATGTGTCAAGCAGACTTTAAGCTGCCTATATGGCCTACATAATCAGGAAAAGTTAGGATGATCTGACTGTTGACGCTGTATCCATACCTCCATTATTTTTTCTTCTTAAGGCTGACAGTGGTTCTTTCGTGATTTTATTGTTTCATAAAGCTGCAACTTTCAGACGACAAGGCAGCTCCCAGTGCCCCTGAGGAATTGGCTGAGGGATTGAGCTACAATTTGTCTGAGAGGTTTGTAAGTGAATAAAGCAAATTAAATACATTTTAATGTGATGCACATACCGAGCACATCATATAGCCTTCTATTTGAATAATGGCTTGCCTCCCGGGAAGGGCGATCCAGAGTTAAGCGCTGCAAAACAAACTTCCCCTTGAGACGCTCCCCTCGTAAAAGAGAAAATAACAGTGTTGGGAATTTGAATACGCAAATGAAATGCAGTTTGCCTGGGCAGACAGGTGTGCTGTGTAAACAGACCATGCTTGATGAAGGTAGGGGAATTAAATCCAACTGCATCAAAGGGAATCTTGACGCTTTACTCCTCCTTCAGGCCATAGATGGTAACTGCTGGACAAAGGTGAAGTGACTGCTCAGGGTATCTTTAAAAATGCTGACAAAGCTTCATATTTTAAGAGTACTTAGAAGTGTTTTGTTTCTTTTCAGTTAAAAAATAGCGATTAACAATTCTGCCTCCTGTTACAAATATCAAAGACCACTACAATCACCAGCTCACATCTCCTGAGTCCTGATGATGGGAGTGGGTGAGTGAGATGACATGCGCCTGATGGTGCTGTTTTACAATTAAACTTGAGAAAAAACTAGAAAATGCATTTCCTGAAGGAAATACCAGTGCAAGAAATGCAAAAGTTAGGAAAGGAAGAAGAAAAGAAAGAAGAGTGAAAGAAGGAAAGAAGAAAGGAAAGAAGTGTGGAAGAAGGAAAGAAGAAAGGATAGAAGAGTGAAGAAAGGAGAGAAGAGAGGATGAAGGAAAGAAGAGTGAAAGAAGGAAAGAAGAAAAGAAAGAAGAGTGAAGAAAGGAAAGAAGAGTGAAAGAAGGAAATAATAGTTGAAGAAGGAAAGAAGAAAAGGAAAGAAGAGTGAAAGAAGGAAAGAAGAAAGCAGAGTGAAGAAAGGAAAGAAAAGTGAAAGAAGGAAAGAAGAGTGGAAGAAGGAAAGATGAGTGGAAGAAGGAAAGAAGAGTGAAAGAGAAAAAGAGAGTGAAAATATTGAAAAAAGGAGATAAAAATGGAGTGAAGAAGAGAGATTGAGTGTGAGAGAAAGTAGACTGAGAGGGATAGCGAGAAAGATGGAGAGATGGAGAGAGAAAAAGTAGAGAATGGAAGGTGTCTTAATGTTCCTAGTTACAGTTAAATTGAGAGGGACAGAGAAGAGGTTCCTTTGATTTGGCGCAGCTGTCAGTGAAGCACAGGTGCAAGCCAGTTTAAAGACCCTATTATGATGTCATAATGGCCCAATGTAAGTCAATGGGAAAATTTCGATTCGTTTTTATTTAATATCTTAAAAAGTATAAAGTTTAGAAAAGTGAAAAATACATAGCATAAGTGTCCTTTACAAGACCTACGCGACAAAGTTTGAATGAAGTTTCTACGTTAAGCGGTTCGGGCTGAATTAATCGCAGAAAAAGGTAACAAGAATAAGAAGAAGAAGAAGAAGAAGAAGAAGAAGCCTAGGAATAACAATACAGGGCATTTCATGCACTGTAATAAATTGTAAGTGAAAGTAATTGAGAATCCAGCCTGTGTTCAGACGTTAAAGTATTCCAAGTTTATTATAGGCACTACATAGCAACACTCGGTCCAACTTTTCTTTTCCAAATTCTTGGTCCTATGCTTTTCCCTCTCAGCCTTACAGACACTTTAATACGGCTTTGGTCTCAATATAACATAAAAGTTCATTTTTGGACAGAATAGGCTACATTTAAAAGACAGGACCACAAATATATATTTTTAATATATACCAAACACTGCCACTTTTAAAATGGGCTTTTCTTTTAAAACAAAGTATCTTACTGGTGAATTTTCATGTTTTTTTCCAGTTTGTCAGAGATTAAAAACAAATGCCTGTGGCGCTCAATTGTAAGGCCACATCCCGAACGCTGAATAGAAAAGCCCACAGTACACAGGAGCCAATCAGAACGGGTTACAAAGCCTAGTTCCATTCTTCTTGGCTCCCACTGCAGAAAATACTTCAATGAGAATCATTCATGGCTTCTGACATTCTGTCCTTTCTCTGAATAACACATACAGAACACACAACAGCAGGGGGCGCTAACAGCGACCTGAACAGTGTAAAAGCATCTCCTGACGTGATGCAGTGCCATGAAGCATCTGACTGGAAATGTGGACCACATTCAACCGGCATTGCATATGTTGCGGTGAAAAAAGTGAACTTGCTATAGATCCTGCATAATGGATCTATTAGTCAGGTCTGTGTTGTTAACGTATGTGCAAAACAACATTACAAGACATTCTTCTTCAGTCAACCCATAGTGTAGAGCAAATACAGACAAGGTCATATGGTCCCAAACCTCACTCATCTTTTAGCGTACAGTCGTCTGTAGACAGTGAAAGTAAGGGACACTTTTGGTTGGGCTGCTCAGATCTTAGAGTGTTTTGTCAAGTATGTCAACACGTCAAAGGCAACCTGACGTAAAAAAAAACAAGCATTAACAGGCTTAATATGAGGAAATAATACATTATTGCAGTGGAATGCAACTCATAAAGATGAAGTATTTAAAATGTGGTGTTAAAATAGTAGTAAAATAGTAAGGCAGCACTGTGAATGTGAATCCAGGCACCAGAGCTTTAAAGAGAATTACACAACAAACTGTAAACATTGTGAGCAGAAAACAGGCACACACACACACGCACACGCACACGCACACACACACACACACACACACACACACACACACACACACACACACACACACACACACACACACACACACACCTAAGTGCCCTTCTAAGAGAGGTGTTAAAATGAGTCAGTTGCGGCATTGGAGCCCTTGTGCTAGCTAGAAGAGTCTGTTGTGTGTTCCCTACTTTTAGTTTAACCCAGGTGGCATGTGAGGACCTCCTGGTAAGGGTACTCCTTTGGAATAAGTGGTGCAGGCTCCCCCACACACTAATGTTTTGGTCCATACGGTTTAATCGGTGCTCTGTCAAAGATCTGGGGGTGGATCCAATAGGGTCAGAAATCAAGGCATCTCGTAGGTGGCCGTATTGATCGCCGCTCTCCGCTTGGGCTTCATTTTTAGAGAGCCATAGCGTGGCTGAAAAAATACAAATAAATAATAACAATGATGAGAATCTTCAGCGTCAGAATATTGTGTAACCTCTGCTACTGCAAAGCTGACAGATACATCCACACAGGCAGGTGCAGGCACCCACTATCTCACACACTCACACACACACCTCTTTGCGTGCAGCTTTGGAACGAGTAATCTTGACGCTCTGGGACCGTCTCAGGCCACGCTGTACAGACGCCTCATCCTCTGAGAAGACTCCATCTCCGTCGTCCCCCTGGGCCTCCTCTGGCCTGTAGGGGTAGTAATCTGCCACACACACACACACACACACACACACACACACACACACACACACACACACACACACACACACTGCATCTTTACTTGTTCAGTCTTTAATTCTCTGCTGAGTGCTAAGTTGATCTAGAGCACATGTGTCAAACTCAAGGCCCGGGGGCCAGATCCGGCCCGCCAAGCGATTTCATCTGGCCCGCCGGCTCCTCAGAATTTAGCAAAAAGTTCCATCGATTTGAATGAGCTAAGGTGTCATTTTATTTGGCCTGCCAGATCATTTTTTAATGTTTATCAGAGCTGGTCTGCTGCGGCCACCGGTATTTCGCACGCACCACTAATACTGTAAGTCCCACAATGCACTGCCACCGCGTTGGAAGCCTACGTCAATTTAGACGTGCAAGCGCGGAGCCCTTGCCCAACTGTCTGCATCACCTGAAGTCAAAGTTTAGCTTGCGGCCTGTCTCCCCCCCCCCCCCCAAAAAAAATGGCAGAACGAAAGGACTTTGGACAGGGGTTTTCAAGAGTGGTGGGAGACCACATGTTTACCGATGTAAAGGGCAAACCTGTTTGTCTTGTGGCTGGAGCCGATGTGGCTGTCATGAAAGAATACATTTAAGACGGCACTATGAAACGAAACACCAAGACAAGTACAAACATCTGGACATGAAACAAAAGTTCCAGAAGGTGTGAGGCTCCTTAAAGTGAGCATGCTGTAAAGGCAAACTTTATTGTAGTAGTGGAGATCGCTAAAACAGCCCAACCCTTTACCGAGGGAGAGTTTGTCAAGAACTGCATGATAAATGTTTGAGAAACCGTGTGCTCTGATAAAAGGCAAGCATTTTTATATGTAAGCATGAGCAGAAACACAGTTGCTGTTAGTCTATGAGACTTTGTCACCGATCTTCAACTGTGGATGAGAGCAGCGACAAATCTGATACTGCCCAGCTGTCAATCTGTGGAGTGGACTCAACTGACACTGTGCGTTATAGAGAAACTTTGGGGATTTAAATCAATGCATGAAACAACTACAGGAAAAGATTAAATGGGGCTGCCTATGGACAAACTTGTTGAACTGACCACAAATAGAGCGCCTGTGATATGCAGAAAAGAGAGGCATAGGAAATGAATGCCACTGATGTTTATTTCATTTAGAAATTTGATCTCTGTGTTTATAGGCAATAACTAATAGGCCTAAGTTTAAGCATGCTTGTCCCAGATTCAATAGGCCTATGTTAAACTTAAGTTCATGTTTACGTATGAACTTTTTTTTTTGACAATAAATATTTAACATGTCTGGGCCTTGACTTGGACAGAGTTTTTAAAATTGGTCCTCTGTGTATTTGAACCTGAGCAGGTGACTGGTTTAATGGACTTTTCCTAGTAAATTAGAGCACCGGGTACAGGCTGAGCAGTCTCTTTCATGAGTCACTATAAGGGCATGTTATTTTCAACCTCTCCACTAGATGGCAGAGTAAGAGCAGAGGTTCAAACACCATTCAGGGTGATGAGGATGTTGGGCATTATCAGAAGCACAAGCAGCCTCATGAACTATGTGAGTTTGTGAGTTTGATGCAGTCAAAGTTTTAACTTAAAATTCTTACTTAATAATTTGTCATTATCTAATGGCAAGTCATATGTGCAGGATGGAAGACTAGCGTCCATGTGTATAGTGCATGTGTGGGCCTAGCCTACCTGTGCTGTCTGTGCCGTCTTTGGAGCTCTGAATGGCTCGCCGGCTGGGGTTACTTATTGAAGGGTACTGGCTGGCCATGTCGTCAGCAGGAATCTGCGATAGGTCATGCATGCTGAAGCTCCTCAGGCGCTCGCTGATGGCACCCTGTCCCTATGGCAACAGAGTCACATGATTTGGGTCAGTCACTGTGAGGTCATAATTGAGTCAGGACATCTTAGAGCAGTTTCCTGAACCTGCTGATGCCTGGAAGCAAATATAAAATGTATAGGATTGTACAATCAAAACAGTGGCCTAATTACAGTAAAACATCTCTAACAACAACAAAAATAAATAAATAAATCTAGAGGAAGCAGCATGGTCCTATGGGGATGGCAGTGTTATTTACACATGAGAGAATGAGAAAAGAGAATGCCTTGATGAGTACAAACTACTGAACATTCAGCCCATTTATATAGACGCAATAGGTGAAATAAGTGAAGTGTGTGCGTGTGCATGTGCGTGTGCGTGTGTGTGATAGAAAGAGTGGGACAGAGGGAACAAAAAATAATATTTTTTTTATTATTATTTTTTGTGAGGTGACATTTTTGTTGAAAAGCCGAAGTAGTGTGGTGAAAAGAAGTCAACATCCATTACTTCATAATTCAACCTGAGGCCTGAGGGAGTGCACCCAGCTCATCAGGTATTGTTTCAACGCAGGAGCACATGTTGCATCACATAATCAGCAAAGCATCCAGCAACAGATGCAACCTTATTCTGAACATGCCGCTTCTGCAACTAACGGCCAGTCTCCACATTAATTACAGTCTTCTGGTATGCGTCTCACACACACTGCTGCTGATGATGATGCTGCCCAGTTGGAATTACTATGCAACGTACAAGTCAATTAGCAGGTGTAATTAGAGTAGCATCAGGAATCATAATTACATATTCTTGGATTATTTGTGGGCTACCTTTATAAACCAAAACAAAACAACAAACAAACAAAAAAAAGAAACAGGCTTCATCAGTGTCTGAACATTTAATGTGCTTCAATTTCCAACAGTGCAACAACATGGGTACACTTCCAGCACTGCGTAGGGTGCCACTCACAACATTTCTACTGAAGAAAGCTCACAAGATCAAACACGATTCTAATGTGAGGTTACAGTGAGAACAGAAGCCACATCCCTCTTTAACACTCAGGCACCACAGAACATGATGACAGACTCCTGAAAAACAAATGGCACTTCTTTACATCTATACTTCACTCCCAATGCACTGCACTGTACTGCACTGTACTGTACTGCACTGCACTACACATGGTGGGGTCCTGATGTTCTTTCCCTATAGCAGGTCCTGTAAGTAACCTGTACACATATGATAGAATCTAGGTCTTGTTTGTGTGCAGGGCGAATGCGTGTGTCGAGTGCCAGTGTCTGCCCATCAAAGCTCTGTTTTGATGTAATATTCATCGACTGCTTTAGACACATGTCCACCATCCAGGCAACTGCTGTTGGAAGAAGCATAAAGCTCTATTGTACCTAACTGTATATGCTCAATCTAAAATGAATCCAGATAACCATTACAATCTCTTATTTTGAAACATTATACTGTAAATTATACTATATAGTGGCCAATCTGATCCATACAACAATTATTTACCAGAATTATATCATTAGCCTCAACCTAATTGTTTGTTTTTTAAAGATATTCAGTTGCTATGAATTGTTTTGCGTGTAGCATGACATATAGGATAAATTCAAATCCATAGGAGTGGTATTTACTGTGTTAACAAACTGACAGTCAAGGCATTTGCTTGCATAGGTCTGTTCTGTTTAAGGAGATAGCACTGGCACACATAGCTTTTAAGGCACATACTGTAACTCAAATGAAAACACCTAAAGTAAACTTCTTTAGAGAGCTGAACACAAGGTTAAGGGTTCAATTATGATTTGTTTCCATACCCTCTTTGCTGCCAGACAGCACTGACTTTACTGCACTGATGAAGCCAAGCCCAGTAGGATGCCTAAAGAGTCCTCCATCATGAGGCCCTGCATCAGTAGGATGCCTAAAGAGTCCTCCATCATGAGGCCCTGCATCAGTAGGATGCCTAAAGAGTCCTTCATCATGAGGCCCTGCGTCAGTAGGATGCCTAAAGAGTCCTCCATCATGAGGCCCTGCGTCAGTAGGCTGCCTAAAGAGGACGCCTCCATCATGAGGCCCAGTGTCAGTAGGATGCCTTAAGAGTCCTCCATCATGAGGCCCTGTGTCAGTAGGATGCCTAAAGAGGACGCCTCCATCATGAGGCCCTGCGTCAGTAGGATGCCGAAAGAGTCCTCCATCATGAGGCCCAGCATCAGTAGGTTATGCCCACGTACACACACACACCACAAAGTCCATGAGTGTCCCACATCAGTTACAATCTCTTATGCCCACGACGGACACACACACACAAACACACCTCAGAGTCCAAGAGTGTCCCACATAAGGGCTTATGCCACGATGGACACACACACACACACGGACACACACACACACGGACACATGGACACACGGACACACGGACACACGGACACACACACACACACCATTGTGACCATCGCTCCCAGGCCCTGCTCTCTGTCTGTGGGACATTATCTTATGTATAGACAGCTGGAGCAAAAACTGTGAAACTTAAATGACTTTTTGACTGACTGTAGAAACTGTCAAGAGAGGTCACTAAATCTATAAGAGAAGAGATAGCGAGTGAGATGGGGAGAGAGAGAGAGAGAGAGAGAGAGAGAGAGGTGGATAAGGAGACTGAAATACACTACAAAGCAAAAAGATTGAGGAGAGGGGGGTGTGTACTGGGAGTGATGATTACAGAGCACAAGAGGGAGAAATCAATAAAAGTAGAAGGGGAAGGCAGGTGACAGAGATGGGGGAAGGGAACGAGAGAAAGAGAGCGAGAGAGAAAGTGAGAAATACAGATTGGGGAAAGGAAAGAGAGATTGGTGAAAGGAAGGGAAAGAGAGAGAGAGAGAGATTGAGAAGGGAGAGAAAAAGAGAGAAAGAGATAGAGGGAGAGAGATAGAGAGAGAGATAGACAGATAGACAGAGAGAGAGGGAGAGAGAGAGAGAGAGAGAGAGAGAGAGAGAGAGAGAGAGAGAGAGAGAGAGAGTGCTGGTGTTAGGGTAATCTAGAGTACAAAATCACCAGTTGGCTGGAGTCAGCAGTAGCTCAGTAGACAGGTGTACTTGCAGCAGCGTGGTGCACGAGAGCAACGCTGTGGCTGGCTCCTGCTAACGAGGACTTCAGAAGAGCCCCCTCTCTGAGCTGCTCATGCTGCAGACTAACCACGCTAATTGAGGGCAACACGCTATTCTGAACAGTGGAAGACCCACTAAGATATGGGCTGGCCAGAGAACATCAGACTGGCACCATTTAAAGCAGCCACTCTGCTCCAGCGGCAGCACTGACACAGGGGTGTAGGACTCTCACAGGGGTACAGCAGGGGTACAGCACTGACACTGACACAGGGTGCAGCACTGACACAGGGGTATAGCAGGAGTACAGCACTGACACAGACACAGGGTGAAGCACTGACACAGACACAGGGTGCAGCACTGACACAGACACAGGGTGCAGCACTGACACAGGGGTGTAGGACTCTCACAGGGGTACAGCAGGGGTACAGCACTGACACTGACACAGGGTGCAGCACTGACACAGGGGTATAGCAGGAGTACAGCACTGACACAGGGGTGTAGGACTCTCACAGGGGTACAGCAGGGGTACAGCACTGACACTGACACAGGGTGCAGCACTGACACAGGGGTACAGCAGGAGTACAGCACTGACACAGGGTGCAGCACTGTCACAGGGGTACAGCACTGACACTGACACAGGGTGCAGCACTGACACTGACACAGGGTGCAGCAGGGGTACAGCACTGACACAGGGGTACAGCAGGGGTACATCTCCAGACACATAGCCCAGTCCTCAGGCCACTGGGCCAGACTCTGTTGGTAACTAGCAGCGCAGGGAAACAGGAGGAGTGCAGACTATGCGCTGTACCTCTAATAGGTTCTCAGTGGGAGCGTGCATACAAAGGATCACATGACTTTCATTCAAGGAAGAAATTGCATAACTTCTTAGATAATAAGTTTAGTGTCATGATTTTTTTTCAGCTCATCACCCAGTCATTAACTGCACAATGATTGGATAATTAAAAGTAAAAGAACCTCACGGTAATTTGTTTAGTTTATTTGAAACGTGCTTGTCCAAAACATGTGTCTAGATGAATCTGGCCAAAGAAGATACTGGTGTATGGTCCTGTGAAACAAACATTTGTGTAAAAGGAACATTACAGTTGTGCCCTAATATGGAAGGAATCATGAAATTCAGTCATCAGAGTTCAGCCACAAACAGACGTGTCAGTTATGGCACAACTGAGCTGAATGTTATTACCTTCAGTGATAGTGTATGATGTGGGGCTTGTGCTTGAATGTGTGTGTGTCTGTCTGTGTGTGTGTTTGCGTTTGTGTCTGCCTCCGATACTGATTGTCTATGTTACCTTGACAGCAGCAGTGACGGCAGCAGTGGCAGCGATGCTAAGGCCTTGCCTGCCAAAGTTCACCATGGTCTCGTAGCTGCGCTCTTTGGCCTGGACGATGTAATCATCAATCTCCTGTTTTAACCGTAGAGGGAAAGCAAACAGAAGCCCGTTGGAAAAGTTCACTTCAGAGTTGTTCATTCCCTGCCACACAACTCACTGAACTAAACAGAGGGAGAAAATGTCTAATTTGACCCATACTCTGTACCTTGCATTCATATCAGTTACAGCTGAAGTATGATGAAAACCTGTCAGACATTTATTGAGCACTGAGTACTATTTTAAGGTTTAAAGCATACTTATTTTAACTTATTTATAGACCATGCAAGCGCTTCAGAGGACTATGTTGATTGACAGCTTAGGGGTACAGCTGGGTTCCTTTTATTTTGACTTGTCAACTACGGACATGTGAGGGCACTGGTGGTCTTACTCTTTCCCTGGAGGCCAGAAGAGGATGGAGGAACTTCCTGAAGATGAGGCTGGCCCCTCTGGTGTATGGAGACAACAACCAGATCACAAAGGCCACCTTCAGCTCGTAATACAGAGGAAACCTACAAAACACAATGGCAATTTGACCTTTCACCCTTGCAACAAGGTATACTTCCCATAACCCACTGCTACACATTCCATTGCAACTGTATGACTGTTCATCCGGTTTCCACTGTGTCCTTGCTTTAGCAGTCAGCCCTAATGACCCGTAAATAAAACACCCATGTTCAATACACCACTGTTTCTCATGTGCTCCTGCAGAAATATAACACCAAAACAGACAATTTATAATCAATAAACCCACATACACTCACCAAATATACATTTATCTTCAACGTATACTATACAGTACAAATAAAACACACTGTACAACTTGTTAACCATCCCAAGTTGGTAGTTACATAAAACTAAATCTCTCACTACAAACACTACGGGACAGTTTGATGGTGCCAATCCCATTAAATCTTACCAGGATAGGGAGGTGTCTGTGATGGTTTCAACAACAGTGTAGAGAGCGTAGACAATCCAGTACATCATCCAGCGTACCTGTCAGATCACAAGGAGCAGCCTGAGTAACCAGATGGTCATGAGACCTCCATGAGTGTACACTTTACTGCCTCATGGTTCAGCCTGGCCCTGTGGCCTTCAGAAAGAACACAGAGCACATGATCTCTATCCTGTTCATTTCAATCTTAGGGGCTTTGTTCGAGGGGCGTCCTACAGAGATGAGACTTCCTGAGTTTCAGAGTCTCACATCAACACTCTTCTGCAAAACAAAACTGTGCAACGAAGTTTAAATCAAACACATGATCTCATGGGAGTAACTTACCCACATGATTCATTTTGAGTTCGGAAATGTACATGTGGAACTAAATTGCCTACCAAAATAATCTACAGGTTTTAGCAGATAGAGCTCAAATGCTGTAATTGCTTCTTTAAAAGGTACCATAAAAGATCAAAGAATCAGATCATGAGACTATGGTGTCAACATATGTAGATCTAAACATTTCATATCAGGGTATGAGGAAACAATTTTGGAAAGTCACCACTGCCTAGGGAATCATGATCATTTGTCAACACCACAATTTAGCCATTTGTATTCCATCAAGAATTTACTAAAGTTATATTTTCAGGTACTCCTAACTGCAGTTTATAAAGTGTGACTAGCATTTCTTAAAGACTTGACCACTGTAGAAGCTCATTACTCATCTTCACTCCGCTATGCACACATAAAAATATTTAGCAAGTCGTGATGCTCATATTTAGATCGCTCAGCACATCCATTTTAGAATGTTCAGGTAGCTTAAATATTCTCCAAAGCATCACTATACCACCTCAATATGTAAGGGTAAGCTGCCGAGGTGTCCCGTTATAAAAAATGAATGGACCAGGAATGCTTATACCCCGGTTGACACACATTTAGGAAAAGTGTGTGTAGCCCTGATAGGAAACATTTGATTCTGTTTAAAAAAAGGCAACCCATTGAGTTCGTAGGACTACTTTTTTAGTCATGGACAAGGATTAGAATGGGTAGTTTGCTTGGTTATGGCTGATTCCACTGTTGCTAAGACCAAATCCTTTAGCTTGCTAACTTTTTCAAATTTTATACTTGGTAGCTTACCAGTTGTCCAGATAACATGCTAATTCACCACAGAACACACTGTGTTGACACTAGGGGTGGGTATTGCCAAAGAAGTCACGATTCGATTCGTATCACGATTCACATGCCACGATGCGATTCTATCACGATGCATTGCGATACTTGAATTATTGCGATGCATTGCGATGCATTGCGAATTTTCATTGAACACTGTTAGAAAAAAAGCCATTACCAGTGGCTGACTGGCTGTGTATGATCTGGATAGTGTGTTCAATTGATAACTCAAAGCAACTCAGTTCATACATAGCTGTATTTATTTAAACGACTTTTGGAGGTTACTTAACACAAATATTATTATTACTGGATACACTGCATGTTTGGTTTATGAATGACTTGTCGCAGTATCGCGCGGCCAGAAATGCTTGATGTTCGCCAACCATTCATGCAATTTAAATTATTATTATTATTTTTTTTTTATTTTTTTTTTTTTAATTAATAATCGATACTTGGCGTCAACAATCGATGCAGTAGATCGTGAAAATTAGAATCGCGATGCATCGTCATGACGATTATTTGGCACACCCCTAGTTGACACCATGTGGCAAAATGAAAAAAGTGTTTATTTATGATTGTAACAGTTACCATTCAAAGTTTCCAGAGCGCTAATATACAATGGTGATTAAAAGTTTTCACAGCATCTATTTCATAGGTGTCCCCATAGAATTAATAGAGACCAGCCAGGCAATCAGAAAAGAGTATTTCCCGTCTCCTGGGTGTAAGGTACAAGTAACTAAAACGGTTTATTTCACATATAACTGAGAGTGTGATTCCAAACAGGATACCCTGACTTGATGCAGTAGGTTCCTGGGCAAAATAACTAAATGGCTTTTTCCTGGTGCTTAAGTCAGATGTTTAGTTACTGTACACACTATGAGTGATCCAGCCAGCATAATCACATTCTGTTCTCAAGGAGTCAATAAAATATCACAGATTGAATGGAGACATGAAGACATGTATGTTGTGTGTGTAGATGTGAAACAGTTTCATGTCCAATGGAATCATGTTGCAGACATGTGTCCCTTGGTTCGCCAAACACAAACAGAGCTGAGAAGCTCACTGTGCCTGCAGCCAATGGTGTGAGTGTGAGTGTGTGTGTGTGTGTGTGTGTGTGTGTGTGTGTGTGTGTGTGTGTGTGTGTGTGTGTGTGTGTGTGTGTGTGTGTGTGTGTGTGTGTGTGTGTGTGTGCGCGTGTGAGTGTGCAAGTGTGTATGAGTGTGTGTGTGTGTGTGTGTGAACACTGAGGAATCTGACGATGTGTGTGCGCTGGCTTGGAAAGAGCGCATCAGGGAGATTGGCTTTTATTTTAGTGACAGACAGGGCCTGACGCACCTAGACTGAGGGTGAGGAGCCCAGCCAGGCGTGAAGGTGTAGCTGAGCCTCTTAGACCATGAGCAATTTCAGACTTCAAAGGAGGCTCACGGAAGTCTCTCTCTCTCTCTCTCTCCCTGTGTGTGTGTGTGTGTGTTTTTATATATACATCAGGGGCTGAGAAAAAGCTGAACAGAACGTCATGGAGCGAATAACGAGTAATAATCCTGACTACTGGGAATAGGAACATCCTATGGAATTCTAGTGTAGGTCAAGTTTTCAAACGGAGAGCTGGCCAGTTTCAAAAGGAGTGCACCGCTAACAGGAGAACAGAGGGAGAAGCTTGAAGCAGTTAATACCTGGAATTGAGCATACTTACATACTCTTTGACATTCTTAGTCCTGACAGCTTTGTAGGAGTAATATGCTGGATAGAGGGTTCCAAACACAAGCCTATAGGAAGAGGGACAGATGTCATTACACCCCACACCATTACAAAACTCTTTGGACTCTCAACTGAATCATATCACAGAGTTCTGTGGGCACTTGACGAACAGGTCATTTGAGAAACAATGTGCAGTGCAAAAATTACGATTTTTTTTTAAACCCACTATAAAAACAGATAATTGAATACATATTATTTAGTTTAATCTAAATGACATTTAACGTTCCTTACTAAAAGTGTGTTACGAGCTCATTCTTAAAATTCGTATTTAATAATTATTTCATATGGACAGTCTACAAAATGCCTCAGTCATAATTTATAAGTCTAAAGTTTCTGTGAATCTGCAAGTCTGAATGAATTACATATACAACAAAGCCATTATGAATTTGCAAGCAAGCTATTCAATTGATGTTCGGCTTTCATGCAGCCAGCTTTTATGTAGTGTCACTGTGAGGGGGGTACCTATAAGAGTAATTCACAGAAACCTAACAATGAAATCTTTAGGCCTACCCCTTTACTTGCGTCAATTTAACAGAAACAAGGTAGTTTTCACTATAAATGGCCTTTGTCACCCATATGTAGTCAGATATATTTTCTCAGTACTATGGCTACAACCACACTATGTGATCCTGGCCAGAATACGGTAGGGGTGGGAGTTAGGATGAGGGGTAGCTGGCAGAACTCCATCCATTGCATAACTTGTACTCTCCACCCTAACAACATCTCAATCTTACACATAACAGCAGCAGCAAGGAGAGCAAACGAGTCTCCTAAACGAGCTGGTCTTCCCTTCGTAACAAGCAACAGAAAGTCAGCATATAACTGAATACACACATACACCTCATTACAATGGAGCTCAATTGTTTGCTCGCAGAAAATTCTGTTTCTGTAACTGTGTTTGGAAGAGACAATAGTTTAATGACATTAGACACCAGTCACAATGCTAGAGTCATGAATTCCTCAGTTAAGTCAAGAAGTCAAGCCCTGCAGGGAATAGCCTATCATGTGACGTTCTTCTACATGTTGGGCAAAACAAAAATAATCACGCCCCGGGATGCAGCTGATAGGTATTTTTTTTTATGGCACAACGCTTTCGCATAGC
Source organism: Sprattus sprattus (assembly GCF_963457725.1). NCBI lineage: Eukaryota > Metazoa > Chordata > Actinopteri > Clupeiformes > Clupeidae > Sprattus > Sprattus sprattus. Next base: position 25,745,797 of record NC_137910.1, on the reverse strand, counting down.
TATATGCCAACTTCGTGCAGTGTGGCAAACCGAGTTGTCTTCTAATCAAATGCCAAGAACAAACTTACCACTTACATTACTATTAAATTAAAATCTTAACGGTGTTTACTATTCAAATGTATATGCAGGACATTGCCTATTGCCAGTGATGTACACGGTGTACTTTACGTTATCAATCTTTCACCTCATTAAAAGACACACCTAAAACCTGAACTAGCTAGCACAGGAAAGGAGCCATTGTACTCTCAGCCACAAAAAAAAAAGAATGTCAATGTTTTACTCAAACAGTAGAATAAGGTTGTCGCCTAACAGCGGCAATGCAAAAAAAGTTTATTTTACCACTTTATTTAAACAACACACACACACAACTACTGCTGTCTGACTGCAAGGTTTCACTCGAACGCGACATGTTATGACTTGTTGATGTCCACGCTGGAATTGTTTGACGTTGCAGAGACAACACTATTAGCTTACTGGGTGAGATATTAAACGTCACGGTAAATGTCATCTTAACCGGTCAACTCCAAATATGTACTGTGTCTGAAACTAGGAATTCATTTACAAATGATCATTTTTGGTAGCATATGTGACCACAAACCACAACGCTAACGTTAGCCATATTTTGAGGGTATCAGGCCACTGCCCTAGGTAGCGGTAGCATACAAGCTAATGTTACAGTTATAACTCGATAATTCACTTTATTAAAATCAACAACAACAGCTGTACCTAACGGACTTCCATGGTTTAACCAAGCAACAATAAAAACCCACTATAACTTTCTGCTGAATGTAAGCTACCTAACCAAGCTTTCGCTAGCATCAAATAAGTAGTTAGTTGCCTGTTAACATTAGATAACTAATCTGTTTAGGTAGTTATTCAAATCAAATGCTCACAGTCGGTAAAATTCGTTTGCCCCCTAGTGAAAAACAGCTGGCTAACCCACAACTATCTTGATAACGTTAAGCTTCGTTATTGTAGTGATGCATAGATGTAGCTTGCCAATTGAACTTGCACACTGACCAAACTTGTCATATTCTATGTTACAGTATGCAAATTTTAAGCATTCTTCACAGCCATTAGCTAGATGGGTTAACATAAGAAGGAAACGTCCACTTTGTATCGTTGTTCCATTAGTTTGCTTGTTGTGCTCGGTAGACGTGAGGTGCTACCTCTGAAAGCGTATTTAATTTACTGACGTTAAAATGTTTTCACTTACACAACCGCTCGTGATATTATCCATGATACCATCCTTCCACACTCGTCAAGTTCAAACTGCGTCTCAGGTTAGATGGGTGATGCTTATGGAATTGCTTTCCAGCTACGGAAAATCTTACTAACGATAACCAGGCTGTTTGTCTATCTGCCTAACGGTACATTTAGTCCAAAGGAGAACGACCAGATAGCTAAAGAAAACAATGTAGTTATAGCACCTATAAAGTAACCAGTTATGTCTGTCAGAAAAACGGAAATAAAACTCAACGATGGTAGCCTATTTAGCTATCGACTACGACTGCCATACAGACATCGTCTACAATGGAACTGGTAAAGCCCATCCACTAGTTTGCCAGCTAGATAGCTAGCTACTTTCCTTGTTACACCAAAGTCCCACCAACACTGCGAGATGGAACCAGTCCGAGCTTTCCCTGCCCAACCATGCAATGTGATGTGATTGGCTTTTCCGCAAAATAACTCCGCCCTTTACTTCTATTCATTGGTTTCACTGCTATTTACACGTTTGTTCTTTTGCATATGCAAGTATTCACCTAATGAAAACTAAGAAATTAAACATGTATTTAATAACTGGAATCTTCAAATTGTTTCCTAAGTCAGTTCACATTGATCAGAACAGAATTACAGTTTTTCTCAGTTGTTTTTGTACATTCCTCAAATCATCCTTAGTAAATGCACCTGTCAAAACAATTCGTACAAACAGCACCACGCCTGCAAAAGCCTGTAACTTGCTCAAAGTCCTTAGCTTATGTCTCAGAAGTAAATATTTATGTCAACATGTCACCATCAGAATGAAACGGCCTCATGTCATTGTTTGTAAACAAGACAGTCAAAAATGTTTAGTTGACTTGTCAAAGCAAAGTGTTTACCTTATTTCCAAATTTTCATTTGACTGTCTATGTTTTTCACTGATGACTAATGACTGATCATTATAACTTCTAAATGAATACTATGTTGTAGTGAATGTTATCTATATCACTAATTTCAACACAAGTTTCCAAGTGGGTGTATTCTGTAAGTATTTAGAAGAAGGATGTAGAAAATAACCTGAAAGAAACTGGACAGTGTCCTCATTTAAAATCTTCTAAAAAAAAAAAAACGAGAAAATCTTCTTGTATGCCACAAACATTCTTTGTGAACCACATAATACAGTAGTTTAGACTATAGGGTCACTAGGTTGACTTTTTACCTTCATTCAAAAAATAACCTCTGTATTGCAATAAAGGAGGACTAGATGGAGCTAACAGTAATCAGCTTTTTTTGACCATTCTCAGATGTAAGTGTGGCAAAAGTTTTCATTGACCCAAAATGACTAAATTGAAAGTAAAGAACTAGGGAAGACCATGGAAGAGATAGACCCACTAAAGGATAGGGAGAAGTGGAAGTCCATGGTGTCGGCCTTACACGTTGCATAGGCGTAAACTAGATAATGATGAAATGACTACATGACTGTTACTGTAAGCCAATGGTGAAAATATGACTGAACACCTTTTTTCTGACATAGGGGCAACCATTTTGCATGTCATGACTTGAAGTTGTGGGTTTTATGACCATTGAACAGAGAAGCTGCATAATACATTCTGATCAAAATGCAAACAATTTTTAATTGTTTTGACAAATTCGTAAAAATGAGTGTGTATGCAGTTTAGTCTTACCCCCCAAAACAACTATTATTTTCAAGCATTTTTTCATTGTGCTAGTTATGAGGCTTCTCAAAATGGTTAAGTCAGTTATCATTAGTTGTCAAGCATATACATAAGAATTATATTTTCCGTATTTCTGCCAAATAACACCTTGTTTGTTTACTTTTGATGATGAGGCTTGATCCAATTTGTTCGAAAGCATAACGTGTGCCATAGGCCACCAAGAGTAGATGTGCCAGGCCAGCTTGAAGGCAGTAATGTATTCAATCATTTTTCGCATATTTTAGTATATTATCATATATCAGTATATTATCATCAGTCTCCTGATTTCATAACATTACTCTTTTCATGAGGAATCTATGAGGCATACAGGAAGGTTGTTTCTGAACAAGATGTAAATGTACTGTCCACTCTCTTTAGTGAAGTTCTAGAACTTTCCAGCGCATTTCTCTTCAGCCACCAATTTGTATCTGACATGAATAGCTTCTAACTAGCTATAAAATAGCAGACAATTTGTTGACAATGATCTGGATGAGTGATCAAGGAGTGAAACTGGTGAAATGTAAATTGTGAAACGAGAAACAGACTTCCGTGTCCAGTGTACACTGCATGCCTAAATACATCTTGTCTGCCTTTGTTCTAGGCAATGACACAATCCTTTAATTCTGGTGGTACTGAGATATTCATTGATTTTATTCTTTACCTTTTAGACACAACCTAAGAATTTTGAGTTACAGACTAATGCAGATGATCCATAGAGTATTGATGTTTGTATGTATTGTTTTGAGAAAAAGACATTCATGCACTGTATTGAATATGTAAATTAAGGAAATGTCCCAAAGTGACAGAAAAAACTGTAACAGGTGACATCAATGTCTTAGTGCTCTCTCTTTCTCTCATTGGGAACTTATCTCCAACTAGCCTATAGTTCTAAATAAGTAGTAATTTAGGGGTTGCAGTAAATAAGTGATGTACATGGGTAGTTATAATGTATTAGGTTATTACATTATAAGCTCATAATACACCCCATCCAGATAACATAGTCAATATTACCCGTAGGATAACCTACACAAAATATATCAAGGTTTGGCATGACATCTGAATATCTGAGTTTGTGTTTGAAACAAACAGAGAAGACATGTGTGTATATGTGTGTGTGGTGTGAGTGTGTGTATGTGTGTATGTGGTGTGGTGTGGTGTGTGTGTGTGTGAGAGAGATTGAGAATCTAACCTTTGTGTGACTTTATGATAGATATATACACTCTGTGTCTGTATGTGTGTGTGTGTGTGTGTGTGTGTGTGTGTGTGTTTGTCTGAGGGAGTAAGTGTGTGTATGTGTGTCTGTCACGCAAGACAGGGAAACTGAGAATTTAGTTCATACTGTATGTGTTTGTGTGTGACATGCAGTCACAAAGATAGATAGATCTATAGATACAGTAGACAGATAGATAGAGGGATAGATAGATAGATAAAACACACAGACACACATACACACATACACACACACGCACACACACACACACACACACACACACACACACACACACACACACACACACACACACACACACACACACAGACACACAGACACACACACACACACACACACACACATACACACACACACACAAACATGTT
>NC_137910.1:25716286-25718786 GCF_963457725.1 Sprattus sprattus | reverse complement strand
AGTCTGACCACTGATTTTATTAACCACCATAATGTAATGTTGCTAATTGGAGCTTGAATGTCTTGTGTAATGTGTTTATCCGTTTGCTGCTTCCTTTACCTTGTGCTGCTGAGTCTCCTTTTAGGTTTTTCACGTTTTTTCAGTTGTGTAAATAAAGCGCTAAATCACCACCCACAGGCGTGGGGTATGTACTACAGCCCGTTCAACACAATCTGGTGGCTCCGTTTTTACGCAAATCTCTCGTTACCAGGCTCCGTCTTTACGAAATTAAAAGATTGGATAGGTGTGAAAAATGAACCAGATTACGTGAATCTAGACTCCGTGTGAAGGGGGCCTGAGAGAGAGAGAAAGTCTGTCAGTGCGTGCACATGATGGCAGTACTCCGATCCGATTCGATTCTCTCCATGGGGTCTCGATGGGGGGTTAACTGCGTTATTTCACGGCACATGGCGTGACAAATCCAGATCTTGGCCGCGTCAGTTCAAATCAAATGCGGAATGTTTACATCTGCTACCGTTGATTATACAGTAAATACGTTGTGAAATGAAACAAAAACACACCACAGTTAAAGTTGTATTAGTATTGATTGATTCACATCGATATGAATGGATTACATGACTAACAACTGGTGGAAAAGTAATATGAAAATATTTGTTCACTGAATTAGCACGTTCTGTCCAAAACAGTTGCGTTCCAGTTTCAAAGTTTCAGTTTCGGTTTCAGTATTTCAATGTGAATGAGAGGGAGCACAATAACTCAGCGTCTAGCAGCGATTATCATATCATAGATATATATGATGCATGTATATGTCTGTGGTCAGGATCTCGAGCACGTGCAAAAGTTGTTGTGGTCCAGTTGAAATCTAGATTCGAGAGACACATGTGTGCGTAGTCCGATTCCCAGCGCAATCCGATCGTTTATCCAGGGGTCTACATCGGAGTCCAGTCGGACTCAAGTAGGACACAGGAAATCTAGATTTGGGGAGACACATGAATCGGATCTTCGATTTAAATCGGACTGAAATCGGAAACTGGACACATGTGTCCGCACTGCATATGTGTTTGTGTGTTTGTGTGTTTGCTTATCTTTCGTTTGCTGAGAAGATAAACTAGTGTGTGTGTGTGTGTGTGTGTGTGTGTGTGTGTGTGTGTGTGTGTGTGTGTGTGTGTGTTTAATAGGCCTAACCGGTAGACTGTTCTATCTGCTCCTGTTCAAACCGTTCTTCTGGTTTTGTAAATGTAAATTGTAGCACTAACAGAATGGTGTATACAACCCAGAAATGACAATGACACATTTTCATATACAAAATAATCATGCATTTAAGTGAATGCAGATTTTGATGGCATATTTAATAAGTGTTTATTTTGTATGTTGTGTTTAGAAGGTAGAATATAAATGATTTAAATGTATATCTAATACATCCGAATACATTATTTATCAAATAGTTTAGCAATCAAATGTGATTCAATTGTAGTATTACTTTAATTGAATTGTTGGAAATATATATACATATATATATATATATATATATATATATATATATATAATGTTATCAGTAAAGCAATTAACCATAATTTGCTGTATTAATCATGATTGATCTTTTTTGTTGTTGTTCTTAACACTAAAGCTAAAGAATAATGGCTTTTTAAATGTGAATTCACGGAATTAATGTAGAATCAACAAAAAAGGATGTTTAAATTCATATACTATTGTTTTATAGCATCTTTTTAACTTTTAACACAGGATCTCTCGTGTGAACTACAGATTTCTAATAAAACCATCAAGGTCATCAGAACTAACTATCTGCTTGAAAGGCATATTTGTTATGTGTAGCACATGAGTTGTGAAGGGAATTTTATTTTGAAACAGGGGTGAGATAAAGATGTGTAAAAGCAGAGAAGAGGAGGGACCGACTTTTGTGGAGGGAGACGCTTTAAGGGAGCTATCGTTACGGTGTTAATTATCGGACGGCGTGTGTTATCGGAAAATTTTGCGTTGTAATGTTAACCCATTATTTAACTGAGCATATCGATTGTTAATCCATTATTAAACTTAGCATTTTGATTGTTTAACAGAATGGCAGATGTTTGACACTGTCGGATAACTGACAGAGCTACGCTAGGTACAGCTATCAGTGGAAAGAGGAGAGGACATTGTTACATTGCTTCATCAGATGAAATAATCCCACGTTAGTAACAACTAAATTGGGCTCCAAATCTTTGCCTATAAAAACTCCAACTGTTTTTATTGCCTTCTCCTGTTTTCGGTGCAGTTTGTTTGAGTTTCGCCAAAATTTCGCGCACTTTGTGAGATGTGGCATTTGGCCTTGGTGGAGGTCTGCGCTATCAGAGTGCCCTTCTAGTTCCTCTTTTTTTTTAATATTATCACAAATTGTTGTTGGAGGAAAACAGCAAGAGTTTGTTTTGTTTTCACTAACGAATGGACTCCCCTTGCTCAGCCTGGGATAGGGCTGAGTGATGGCGACATAAATAAAACATCA
>NC_137910.1:25693786-25698786 GCF_963457725.1 Sprattus sprattus | reverse complement strand
AGCAACGTTTCAAATCTTATCTTTCTTCCATGCATCTGCATTTCATGGTGCGTACTGGATTATGTGTACATACATAACACTGATTATTTGTGGATGAATCTCACTTTAAGTGATTGGAAAGGACCATTTATATTTATTTAATGTAGATATTTTAATTTCTGCATTTAGAGGCAGACTTTTAGAATTTGATACACATTGATTCATCTGTTGAGACGACACACTTATATTTACACTGATGTATGATGTTACATACTGTACACACACAAATATAAAGACATAGATATACAGACAAATGCACACACACACACATGTCCTCGGGTAAATGGCTGAAGTACAGTGCGGCACTCCTGCCTGCTGCAGCCTAACCACATCCTGCTGTGTGGCCACTTGTAACAGTGTGTCTTACCAGCGTGTGTGTGTGTGTGTGTGTGTGTGTATTACCAGCGTGAGGACGGTGAATGTGTTTATCTGTGTGTGTGTTTGTGTGGATGGCGTTGTGGGAGGGGGAGGGGGAATGGTGATTAGTGCTCTGTGTCTACTACTGTACTAGATGAGGGGAAGGCTGTGTACGCATGCGTGTGTGTGTTTGTGTGTGTGTGTGTGTGTACGTGTGGGTACGTGTGTGTGTACATGTGTGTGTGTGTGTGTGTGTGTGTGTGTATACATGTGTGTATGTGTTTGTGGGAGGTAGAATGGTGATTAGTGCTCTGTGTCTACTTCAGAGTGTGACTGAAAGAGAGAAAATCGCGTGTGTGTGTGTGTGCGTGTGTGTGTGTGTGTGTGTGTGTGTGTGTGTGTGTGTGTGTGTACTAGGAGTTGGCGATATACCGGTTTGATAGTAATAACCGCGATTTTGCCACGCTATGATATGGATTTTACAATATCGTGGATATCGCGATTTATTAATAATTCATAAATTCGAATTTGGCATTAATATTTTTTTATTCCAAATTTCAACTGAGTGATATTACTCAGGGCCTGATTTACTAACAGGATTGCGCCCATTTCTGGCGTAAAATAGCGGTCGTAAACATAAAACGGTATTTACTAAGGGGGCGCATTTGAGTAGAGTCGCATATTAACGCTTTGAGGGTGTGTACCTGCAAACAGGTGGGTTGGTTCAGAAAGGTGGGTGGTAACTTAGGCGTGAGGCGCTATTTAATGGGAGGAGTGCGCCTAATGATGAACTGCGTGGTATTTACTTAACTGCCCGGCGAGCGCACATCTCTGATTTGCAGGCTAATTCTCCGCCTCATAAAAGCACGTCTTAACCAGGAAGCGCATTTCCACTGAGTCTGAAAACGTTGATATGGCAGCAGCAAGGCAAAGACATAGACAGTGACAGCGAACAGAAATATTTTTTTCAACTCGTATAATTCATATATTCATATGAAATTAAACTTTCCGAACGTAATTGGAGAAATTGATCGCACCCACATGCAAACAGTCCCACCTTCAATCAACGAACACGTTTACCGAAACAGAAAGCACACATATTCAATGAATGTCCAGGTCATATGTGATGCCAACATGACCATTACTTACGTGGTAGTGGTCTGTCCATGACAGTTTTATCTTCCGGAATAGTGCCATCTATCCATGATTGAGCAACGGTGATTTTGGAGAGGCCTGGCTACTTGTTAAATGTATTTGTTTCAGTGGGGATATATTGTAGTGAACCCATGTCCCTTGTAGAACGTATTAATCTCGCCATGTACACATCTATATTGTTATAATAGACAGTTTATGCATTAATGCCACCAATAGCATATTATTTATAATCGTGTTCTTTTAAACATCTCGCTGTAGGTGATGGCGGGCAAAACAACAATATAACCCATTGAATCAGGTTCAGTGATTGAGCGAACGTGAACCAATATATCTATCTCGCTATCTATTTGCTGAACATTAGTTTTTTCTTCCTCGAATCTCCATGGTGGCAGTAACTTGCTGGCAAGTTCTCAAGTCTTTTAACGGTGCGCTAAATAATGATTGCCCAACGCGTATCTGGCTTGATAAATATCACTGAAAATGCGGGGAATCACCGTGCGTTAATGTGCGCCTGGCAAAGGCGCAGATTAAGATGCGTTCGCAAATCAATTTTAGTAAATCAGGCTCTTTAAAGGGCGGAGTAAGCACAGTTTGCCCAGCGCAGATCTGGCTTGATAAATACCACGGAAAATGCGCAAAAACACTGTGCGTTAATATGCGAACGCAGATTAAGCAGCGCTCGCATATTAGTAAATCAGGCCCTAAGTAGCTACATCTTTTTTTATTTTAATCTAACCTTTCTTGGTTCTTACGAATAAAAGGATGTATGTTAATATGTGGACCTATTTTTTTGAGCGCAAGTCGCATGCACTTGTTGCGTGCATGTAGTGATAGCATCAAAGAAGCGTGCAGGCCGCTGCAGGAGGAAAACATTAACAATCCAGGATGAGCGAAAACCCAAAAATTGATGTTGCTCAAGAGCAGTTTTGCTTTAAAATCCCCGTCCAAAAAAGAATATTAGACAGTTGAGTCGCAGTATTGTTTTAGCCAAAGGTGTAAGCACCAGCAACCTGTTAAATCACCATTGAATTGGCAGCTTGCAAATTGTCTACTGGTTGTTTATCATATTTCATATCATCATTCTTAACACACATAGGTAAGGTACATACAGTTGGCAGCTGCTAGCTTGTGATGAACTCGTTTTAATATGTGTGAATATTCTCTTTCATACGAAATTGCAAAGGCACCCTGCGGGTTTCTACCTTTTCCCATTATAAGTTAAATCGAGCGAACTATATCATCAGCTAGATAACTAGCTATCATTTCATGCAAATGTAACTCTTCCATTAAAATAATTTATGCTAAGGTTATTAAACGCTTCCTTCGCTAGCACAGCAATTCGATAACCAGAATTCGATAATTCGATAACAACCAGGAAACACAACTTTAGCTGCAATGTTTAATTTCTCAAAAATCAGCTCACCATCACCGTCTTGGGTTCAAAGTGATTACAACCACTTGTGTGATGTTAAATGGCTTCGCATACAGTAGATATAAACAATCCTAAGAGAAATAATTGGAAATCGTCAGAGCAAGGGCTCACTCTGATATCAATGTAATATTAGTGAATATTGCTCATGTTAATTTAGTCTCCGCTCTTCGTCCAAAGCCAAATCTATGAGGTTCCAACATTTATCAAAAGCAATTTGGCTTTAAACATGACTAGTCCATTGCGTTATTTTATGTCCCGTCATTTGAAGCGTACCTTTTAGCTCCGGCATTGGTCTCCCATTATTTAACATTTACGTTTCGATTGAAATTCCAGTTTCAGTCTCTCGCACGGCCCCTTCATTGAGAGAGAAGTAGCCTACTGTTTGCTGTTTACTGCCTCCCCTCAGTGCTTTTTCACTGCGGGTTTATGTCAGATCAGCAAAACTAAATAGGTTCTACACATACGTGAAATACATTACCTATTCTATGGTGGACAGGGCATATAATACAAGTGTCCACAAATACTACAGTGGTGACAAACTATGAGAAAGCAAAAGGCGTGTGCTCAATCCAGTTAGTGCGGAATTGCACAATCTGAGATGAGGCGCTGCTCGTCGCTGCCTCACCTCGCTAGTCTCCTCTCTGTTTGAACAGTAAATGCGCAAATTCGGCAATTTCTGATTATAAAAATGCTTGAAATTATTGGAATCATACAGTAATTTGATCATTATTCGATTTTTACTTTTCATGATGACATATTTTTCCTTAACTAATATCATTAAGCTAATAATGGCTATTAAAATGTGATTCAGATTTTTTACCCTCATATATCGTGATATCATATCGATATCGTCTGAACAGTGGAAAATATCGTGATATGAATTTTAGCTCATATTGCCCACCCCTATACATGTGTATGTGTATGTGTGGGAGGTAGAATGGTGATTAGTGCTCTGTGTCTACTGTACTTGATGAGGGCAAGGCTGGCTTGATTTGTAGTTCCACTTGGAAATGACACAGACACAACCAAATGGTACATTTTACCGAAGCATTTTAGAGATAGATGAAAATACATGAACACGTAATGATACATGAATCTGTGAGTGTTTGTGTGTGCGTTTGCGTGTGTGTGTGTGTGTGTGTGTGTGTGTGTGTGTGAGTGTGTGTGTGTGTGTGTGTGAGTGTGTGAGTGTGTGAGTGTGTGTTTGTGTACGTATAGAGCACTTAACCTGTAGTAGATGCTAATTGATTGGGAATGTGTGTACTTCAATAATCTTCTTGCCAACCCCCCCCCCCCTCCCCCCCCTTGCTCCGGTGGATCTGGTGAGTGGTGATGCTGCCAACCATCCATAGCCATATCTGGACAGACCCTCCCTCCTCCATACAGTCTGACGTCCTGTCACACGTAGTTAAGCACACTGCCATAGTGGCAGGATCCAGTTACAAAACCACACTCGGCGACTGCGGTGTGGCTTCATGTATCAGGCTGTGTTGAGTGTGTGTGTGTGTGTGTGTGTGTGTGTGTGTGTGTGTGTGTGTGTGTGTGTGTGTGTGTGTGTGTGTGTGTGTGTGTGTGTGTGTGTGTGTGTGAATTGTGTGTACAAGTGTGTGCTCATGGTACTGTGTCTGTGTGTTTAATTGTATGTTCATTGTACGGTTTGGTGTGTGTGCATTTGTGTGTGTGTATGTGTATGAGTGTGTGTGTAAACATGTGTGTACAAGTGTGTGGTACTGTGTGTGTGTGCAATTGTATGTAGATTGTACGGTTTGGTGCGTGTGTGTGTGTGTGTGTGTGTGTGTGTGCGTGTGAAACTGTGTTGAAGTCTGTGTACAAACGTGGGGCTAAAAATAGTTCACACATAGTGTTTGTCCCCTGCATCCTTCAGGCCTGGTTGCGGGGGAGGGGAAGGGGGAGGACAGGGGGAGAGGTGGGGGGTTGGGATGTGTGTGTGTGTGTGTGTGTGTGTGTGTGTGTGTGTGTGTGTGTGTGTGTGTGTGTGTGTGTGTGTGCGTGTGTG
>NC_137910.1:25671286-25676286 GCF_963457725.1 Sprattus sprattus | reverse complement strand
CTCTGGGTGTAAAACACAGCATGTCCTCGGCCCGGTGAACCCAACACCAGTTCCTAACCAAACCCCAACCACCTTCTCCAACAAAACCCCCCTGCCGGCTGCCATCCACAACAAAACACATATGCCTGTTGCAATGCAAACAACAGCAGCCAGCACCAAACTTCACCCCCAAACGCACACAGCTGTCACCCCAACAAAAGCTCCAGCTGCAGCCTCCTCCACCAAAAACTCCACCCATGCCGCAAATCGTGGCACAATCAGCACCACCCCTACAAAGCCCCACATCTCACCCATTACCCCCACCAAAACCCACCCCAACCACAGCCGCACTTCTGTACTCAGCCAGTCCCCGGTCAAGACTCCTAAGAAAGCCTCTAACCATACCACTAACACTACTCCAACCAAGAGTCCACTGATTGTGGACCGCAACGAGCCCTTCACCGTGTACCGAGACCCAGCCTTGGTTGGGGATGATCTGGATGTCCTGCAGCCCCAGGGCAACGTGGCCTACATCCACCCGTCTCCCCATGCTGGCCACACCAAACACGCCTCTCTTCCACCACCTCGGCCCTCCCCCCATGCGGCACAGCAGGCGATACACGTGTCCACCGCCAGCAACTGCTCGCTCTCTGTGCCGCGGTCCACGCACGCCGCCCAGCTAAGCGTCCACGCCGGGTCTGCCACGCACCTTAGCCCTCCCCCCTCGCACACTCCGCACCTCCTCAAGACGCCCTCGCCCTCCTCCCAGTCGGCCCTCTCGTCCCTCGGCAGCCACGTCCTCCCGGCAGCGCCCCCCCACCCCTCGCTGCCCCACCCTCACCTGCTGCCCTCGCTCCTGCCCGCCCTGTCTCCCTCCGCCGCCCTGCTGGCCGGACACGGGCCCCTGGGGGCTCTGGGCCTCACCCCACACCCGCTTTCCCCTGCACTGCTTGGGCAGACCCCTCTGGGCCTCTACCCTCTGCTGTGGCCCCATTACCCCAATGGAACGCACCCATACACGGCCCTGGGCCTGTCTGCGGCCAAGTGGACGCACCCTGACAGTGCAGGCATGACTGAGGGCAGCCTGAAGAGGGTAAGAGAGGTCCTCATGTAATTGTGTGAATGGGGTGGGGGGTTGGAGATAGACTAAAGCGATTGGATTAGGATTTGAGGCAGGGTTGAGATTAGGTCACGGGTTGACCTCCTGGGTCATCTGGCGTTCCGGTCGGGGTTAACATTATGTTTGGGATTAGTTTGGGGGCAGGGTGGGAGTAGGTCACAAAGACAGCATCTGTGGCTCTGCCAGGGTGTTGTTTGTTTGTGTACAATAGTGTCGTGTTTGTGTGTGTGTGTGTTTGAGTGAATGTGCAATCATGTGTGCGTGTCTTTGTTTTGGGACAGAACACCCCCAGCCCCTGGCTCCCCCAGGCCTCTCTAGTGGAGGGTCAGGGCCTGAGGACCCCCGTGCCAGTGAGGCCGGCCAGCGCAGACCCCCATCACTCGGTCAAGAGCAACCCCCACACCAGCCTGTGCGTCTCCAAAACCACTGAGTGAGTCCAGCAGCGCACAGCGTGAAGAGCCTAGCCACAACATCACTCTTGTCCTCTGTTGCCAGAATCTGGAGACGAGAGGTTTACAAAATTGCATAATGAACAGGCTTTTTTTGTTTCAGAACAAAGGCTGCATGCATCCTTGGGTCATGATGAGCCATGATATCTCAGCTCATGCATTAGCAATGCAAAGTGGCTCGGGTGTGCTTTGCATTTCGAGCATAGCCAGTGATACCTGCTTTAGTTTCTGTGTTCTACTCCAAACTAGCACTGTGTGTTGCTTCCTCTTGACATTCTGACCCAGAGATACTCCAGCTCACCCAGTGTGCTCATGCATGAAGCGATGTAGTGGATGATAATTCATAACTTTATGTCAGCTCAGTGTTTTATGGCTTCAGTTTCAACCGACTACAAGAGCTGTAGGTTCTTCTTTACAAGGTGGCAGCAGAGATGTAATCTAGATTCAGATAACTCTGGCGCTCCTGTGCTGATATGGGGAGTGTTTTGTCTGGCTGTAAATTGGTGGAATGTCTGATGTCTGTTGTGTTTGTTTTGCAGAGAGGAGAGAAAGACGTTGACAGCGGATCCGTTACGAGGTGCTGTCACAACGCAGATTAAAGCTGACCCAGACCGCGTGCGGAACGCGGTGTCGAAGAATGGCCAGATGCACATGGCCTCGCACACGCACCGGCCCTTCCTGTCCGACTCCCTGCCCTGCCGGCCCAAACCGTCACGGCCGGCAGCCTTCGAGTCGACTACCGACCGCTGCAACAGCCGCTACCAGGAGGAGAGCCGGCGCATTCTGCAGGAGAGCATCGAGGTGGCCCCCTTCACCGCCAAACTCCATCCACCTCCAGGCCAGGAGAGGGAACCGCAGTACCCCCGAGTGCCTCCCCAAGAGCGCGAGCGGGAGCGAGAGAGGGACCGTGAACGGGAGAGAGAGAGGGAGCGCGAACAAGAGCGTGAGAGGGAAAGAGAAAGAGAGAGAGAAAGAGAGAGAGAACTGCATGCGCTCCGAGCCCCTCTGGCGCAGCCGTCGGCTCCGAGCAACTACTACTCGTCCCTGTGCAGCAGCGTGGCTAATGAGCCCCCTAGACGCCAGACGCCGGCTGCCGAGCTCTCTGCTCTCTACGACAGAGCATGCAGCAGCAGCGGGGTTAGCCTTAGCGTTAGCGGAGGCCCCACATTTAGCATCTCCAGCCATCACTCACCACTCAAGGTCCTCCACAGCAAGCCCCCTCCTCTGGTGAAGCGTCACCCTGAGAAAGAGGAGGGACTCCTGGGGAAAATCAGCGAGCGCCTGGTGCATCAGGCCTCCTCCCTGGAGCAACACTCTCAGAGGCTTTCGGAGCGAGGAGGCACTTTACCCGTGTGCTCCTCGATCTCTTCGTCCTCCCCCGTTTACTCAACCTCGTCTCTCCGCTCGATGCCGTCACTTCACAGAGCACCCATCTTCCACCCGCCAGCTCCTCCCATACCAGCCAGAAAAGAGGCGGGGCAAGGCAGGCTGACCCCTCCCACACTAACCCCTGTGCAGCCCATGTGCCTGCCAGGAGTGAAGCTTCCGGAACAGCAGCGGCCGCCCACCCTGCAGCCCGAGCCCAAGCGCCAGGCAGCAGCATCAGCTGGGAAAAGAGCTTTGGACATGGGAGCCAAGATGAACCAGATGTACCATCACCACCACCACCAGCATCAGCACCACCACCACCACCACCATCAGCACCACGTCCAAGAGGTGTGGAGGAGCCCCCAGCACCTGGACAAACCAACCAATGGACACGGTGCTGCCAAGCAGGCGTCCGCCACGGCCTCCGTTATTGTGCGCCCATCTTCGGCGAAGGACTCCGGGGTGAACGAGCGCCTGATGATGGCCCTGAAGCAGACCGAGCGGGCAAGAGATGTCGGTCGCGTGGGTCAAACCAACGCGCCGTCCAAGGAAGGGTGTGTGCAGTACAAGAGAGGCATCCTGTGGACTCCCCTGGACAGCGTCCACTGCCC
This sequence comes from Sprattus sprattus, assembly GCF_963457725.1. NCBI lineage: Eukaryota > Metazoa > Chordata > Actinopteri > Clupeiformes > Clupeidae > Sprattus > Sprattus sprattus. The sequence continues at coordinate 25,672,759 of NC_137910.1, read as the reverse complement.
CCACACCACCCCGGTGAAAACAGACCACACTGTGTCTGCTGTTGCCATAGAAACTGGTAGCAAGTCTTACGCCATGTCCACTGCTGTTTCCATGGCAACCGGTCAGCCTCCAAGAGACCGCACACCTGTGCCGTGGAGACCGGGACTGGCGGCAGTGGAAGACAGCCGAGGGACTGACAGGACCCACGCTGACTTCACTTCCTCTTCCCCCATCTCCACCTCCTGTCTGGTTGCACCCTGCCGTTCCAGCGGGGACTTTATGCACCTGAAGAAGCACAGGGCTGCCTTGGCTGCTGCCCAGTCCAGGAACAACACACACATGGCTCAAACATCACACAGTACACACATGCACGCACACACACACGCCACTTTGCAGGCCACAAGTGCAGGGACACACAGCGCATCCAGCACCCACCCTCTTGAGAAGGACCCTGCCCTCGGAGCCAGCCCACCCAAACGCCCCAGGCCAGCGGGCGCCATGCTGGAGGGGGCCTCCCAGAGCAGCAGCAGCATCAGCCCAGGCAGCCTCAGCAATGGGCAAACTCCCCCTCAGGCTACGAGCAGCCAGGCGTACAACCCCGTGCAGAACAACTACCACAAACTGAAGAAAGCCTGGCTCACCCGCCACTCCGAAGAGGACAGCAAAGGCATCAGCGGCCCCGACGCAGCAGGGGGCACCGATGGGGACATCACTAACCCCGCCTCTAACTCCACCCAGCCAATCAGGGGCCAGGAGGACAGGAAGTCCACCAGCGAAGACAGGAAGCTAAGCCCAGACGAGAGGAAGTCTACACCAGAGGAGCGAAAGACGGTGCTGGAGGACAGGAAGCCACCTCAGGAGAACAGGAAGTGCAGCACAGAGGAGCAGAAGGCCGGCGCTGAGGAGGTGAAGACTGCCGGAGAGAAGAGGGGGGAGAAGCGTGTGTTTGAGTCCAGCACGGAGAGCGACAGCGCAGAGGACAGCGGCAATGAGAGCGAGAACAAAGGGGGGGAGTCCAGGCTGAAACGCGAGCCCAAACCCTCCAAGAAGAAGCAACATGACCAGCAGAAGAAGAAAGGGGAGAGCGAAAAGGAGGAAGACGAGGTCAAACCCAACGGAACCTTCCGGAGTGCCAAAGAGAAGACCAGACTTAGGATGTCCAGCAGCAGTGAGTTTTCTTCTGTTTCAGTCTGTTATGGATGCCTTATGTGTGTGTGTGTGTGGGGGGTGTAATGGGTGTTGTGAACAGACTAGCTGCCATCTGAGAGGTCTGTGATGGTATTTCAAGACTGATAGACAAACCTGATGTTGGCTCATGTTAACCTAGAGCTTTCCCTAACCTCAGATGGCCTCCACAAAGAACAGGGTGTGTGTTTATGTTGTTGAACAGACACAGAACTGTGTTGTTCCCATGTGGTGAACATAAACAAGCAGAGATCAAGTTCACGTGAACCGATCCTTGACAGAACACGTTTCGTGGCTGAGCTGAGTTT
>NC_137910.1:25656286-25658786 GCF_963457725.1 Sprattus sprattus | reverse complement strand
GTATGTACATCGACATGGAACGGTGACATGACTTACTTTTGGGTAAGGTGTCCCAGGGTAGTCTGGAGCCAATTGTAAGGTTGCGTGTGTGTGTGTGTGTGTGTGTGTGTGCAGGTGTGGCGAGAGGGCGGCGGGCAGAAGAGCTCAGTGCCAGCGGGCTCTGCCAGGGAGACGGAGGGCGAGTCTGAGGCGGAGGTGGAGCACCTGAGGGAGGGCAGCTGCTACCTGAGCCCAGCGCTGCGCCTGCGTCTGCAGCAGGAGCAGGACGTGCGCTGCCACACCATCCTCCAGTTCCACGGGGACGCGCTCATCCTGCCCGCAGGAGCCATGCACCAGGTGGGTTACTCTCCTGGTACTTTCTCTCTCTATCTTTTCTCTTTATTTCTTTCCGTCCTTCCTTCCTTTGTTCCTTTCTCTGTTTCCGTCACTTTTCTCTCCTCGTAGGAGATTGCAGTCCTCAATAGTGGTGGTTCCACCCAAAACCCTATATCTAGTGCCTCCAAATAGAACCCTAGGCTTAAAGCGATGGTCCATTTTCTTCAGAACCCTTAGCTATTTCCCTCTCCATGTTGAACCTTGAGCTAAGGACGTTTTCTGAACTCGCTCATTCTCTTTGATGTCATATTCGCTTCACTTTTCTCAGTCAAGTCTTTCTGTAACCTTCACAGGTATTCTCTTAATTTCTTCTCATCTTTCTCTTTCTCTCTCTCTCACTTCCCTTTGTTCACTCTCTTTCTCTTGCCATCATTTTCTCTTGATCCTTCACCTCCTCTGCTTCAGTTCAGATATCTTCCTCCCTCTGAAGCTGTTGTCATCCCTCTCTCGTAACATCTCTCTATTAAATCCACCCCTCCACCCATTCTTGCTCCTCTAACTGAGATATAAGATCATGGTAACCACATTCATTTCAGCAGAAGCTTTATTCTGGGCGAGACTGGTGGCATTGAATACACACAGATGGCTGTTACTACATCACGGCGCTCTCATCCGCAGGTGCTGAACCTCCACGGCTGCGTCCAGGTGTCCACTGACTTTGTCTCTGCTGAGCACGCTCACAACTCCTACTACCTGACCCAGGAGCTGCGCACCACTAAAGATCTGGTCAACTTTGAAGACAAACTACAGGTAGGCCTCACTCTAGATACACCATAGACAGACTACAGGTAAGCCTCACTCTAGGTACAACATAGTATTTACACCATAGGGAAACTAAGGTAGGCCTCACTCTAGGTCAGGGGTGCCCAAATTCTTTCTTGTCAGGGGCCAAATATTAATCGGAGTGTTCATGTGAGGTCATGCCCCATGGTCATGAATTCAATTTGTACCCAATTAACATTAACCCTAATATACATACCTGCCAACTCAGAATGAGGTGACAAACCAAACCCCTGTAGGGGGGTCTGGGGGTATCATCGCCAAGATTTTTTTGTGATTTTAACATGACAATAAAGCATTCTGGTATACTCCAAGAAGAAAATATTGGGGAAAGATAACATTTGCTTCAGGTAAAAAAAGAAACATTTATTAACATATCATACTAAATTAATATAAGCTATTTAGGACATAGGCTACACAGGGAAGATGTTAAAATCCCTGTGCCGTAGGTATATAATGGCCAATCAACAAACAGCCATTTACAAAAGGCTCATAAACATGATGGCAGGCAACAAGAGTGACCACTGATGTTTCGATGGAAATACTCCCATCATTTTCTATTTGTAATCGTAAAAGAGAAAAATATAACAGCTACGTGTAAGCTGTGCCCTGGAGACAAGCGCCTCTCCACTGCACTTGACTCCACAAGCAACCTCCACAATTTGTTACGCGAACACGAACAGGTGAAACTTTTAGCGAGAGAGCGTCATGCCTCGACCTCAACTCAGATAAGGTATCTGAAATCACCATTCAATTTGAAACTTGCACATTAACTACTGGTTGTTTTCATATTTCATATCACACACACACATAAGTAAGGTACTTACAGTTGGCAACTGCTAGCTATGAACTCTAGAGTTGAGATAAGTGATTTTGAACTCATGAATATGAACTAGTTCATACGAAGTTGCACAGGCACCCTGAGGGTTTATACTTTTTCCCATTGTAAATATATAAGTTAAATCGAGGAGACTATAACAACAGCTAGATAACGAGCTATCATTTCATGCAAACGGAGCTCTTCCATTTAAATCGTTATTAAAAGTTTCCTTAGCTAGTTAGTTAAATAGCATAGCAACTACATAACCATAGATATGGATCTGTATTGACAAAAGGACAATAGCGCCCCCCCTTGACCTATCTAAAACAATGTTAAAACTGTGGCCAAGCAGTGAACTGCAACCAGTCTGGGTTAAATATGACTTCTCTGTTTCAAAAAAAAATCCTGGCCCGCGGGCCCCAAATTGGGCAGCCCTGCTCTAGGTACACCATAGATAGACAAACTAAAGCAGGTCTCACTCTAGGGACACCCAGTGTTGGGAAAGTTCACTTTCTACATGAACTA
>NC_137910.1:25583786-25651286 GCF_963457725.1 Sprattus sprattus | reverse complement strand
TTAACCGCACACAATATGAACAAGAAAAAACACATTTGCAATGAGCAGACTAGATATGAACTGCTTTATTTATCAACTGAAGTTACAACACAACACTGACAAATTTCTCATGTGACTCAAGTCAGTGTGATGGCTGTGACTGATCACTGTCTGACAGTGCCTTGTAGTTCGGCTCATAAGCCAGTCTGAGAGGTGTCTGTCAGTAAGCCGGCTCCTGTTTGGTGATTTCATCTGAAAATGCCAAGGTCGGTTAACAAATATTTTCCTTTTTAGGTTGCACTGAAATGAAGTAATTAAGTGTGTTCTTGGTCACATCAATTTCCCTTAACCACGATGTTAAACAATCTTTGTTTGCAGAATATTTGACAGTTGTTTTGAGGCCCCAATGTTGCCACTCTTCAGAGGATAATCAATGAGAAGCACATCTTGCAATTACCTACCTTTTTCTAATGATGGAATGCACTCTTTTATGGAATTGAAGGCATGACAAGCTAATCAGAATAATTATGTGTTGCAATTATTCAGTATTGAGTAGTTACAGGTATTCAAATTATGAAAATGATAAGGGTGCCTAAATATTTGCACAGCCTATTTTTCACATTTGATTTCATTTCACACAATGAAATACTGCTACACTAAAGAACTTTGTCTGGAAAACACCCCAGTACTCAGTGTTAACTAGAAAATTAATAATATACCACTGTGATCTTTTTTTGGTGAAGAAAAGTAAATTATCATGCAGCCTCAGGGTTCGAATACACATAAGCGTCTTTTTACAGGCGCAGACGCTTCAGTAACGCCTTGGCAAATAGTCCAGGCAAAGTAGCGTTTTTCGACAGACTAATTGTAATAGAATTTTTTTTAGCATAGATCATTTCTATGAGGTGTCCAGAACAACATACTAAAAGTCCTAAGAAATCCTAGTTGAGGAAATATGTTAAATTCTCATCAATCCGAGATGTTTACCATAAGGCCAGGTAACATAACAGCCTAATGGGGCTATTTTTTTCCTTTACTCCTATCAAAATGAAACTTTACACAATGAAACTACCCATGAAAAGTAAACAAATTTGTATTACAGGTTTCTTTGAAAATTAATTTGAATATGCAAATGAGCTATACACTAATCGAATATGCCCAAAATACACCCAAATAGGCTTAATTTTTTTTTTAAGTGCAGCGGCCAAAACATCCTGGTGTATAGACTTTTCACAGCTAATAATAAATCACTCCGTGATGAAAGCGCATTCAAAATTCTTATAATTCCAAACCAAGACGTTGACAATGGAACTATTTTTTGTTGCGGAGAAACAATGCGAAATAAACCATTTTTAATCAATAACTTCGTGTTGAAATGTTAATTTGTTGACTGTAGAATTGTTTTATAAAAGCAATATAGCACTCGTGGGAGCAGGGTAGGTAAGGGATAATCCCATGTGTGTTGAAACCTCGGTGGATACGGCCGAACACCACCCGTGCCTCTCTGCCTTGCGCTGGAAAGTTGAGAATAGTTCAACTTTTAAGCGCACCTAAACAAAGACGCGTGGTGGAGAAAGGGCGTACACGCAAAGCGCGCCGTACCATAGGAATCAATGCATTTTCTCGCGTCCCGTTTAAAAAAAACGCTTATGTGTATTCGAAACCTCAGAGGGGTGCCAAAACTTTTAATACAACAGTATGCGTGCATATTAATATTTTGAAAGCCAACGCGATAATTGGAATGAAGTGGGAGTGGCCGATAACTAACATAAACGCAAACGTACCCATGTAACATGTCACTTTAAACATTAATATTACTATTTAAAAAACGTTGCAGTGTTAAACGAGTCGTAGAAGTTAAAATAGACAAATATCTGTCTCGAAAACAGTTTGTTTGGGTAAGCTAATACATTACGTTAATCTATAAATAGACTTAGAATATCTTTTTTTTCTATCAAACTGAATCAAATTCTACTTCTTATATTCAAGCTTCTACTCAAATATGCCCCCCTTCATCTCACCAACCTTTTGGGATCTACACACCTCCTCCTCAGTATCTTCTTTCCTCAGTATCTACGAGCGACAGGCGTTAGCACCCACAGGTTTTAGCCTCCTTGCCTCCTTTTTCAACAAACTGGCCGATAACCAACATAACAACGACATCCGATTTAAATAGCTGGTGTTCATGAATCAGGCGGAGATCTTTTCTGACTTTGGTCTTCCGAAGTCTGTAAGAAAACATTTCAGAGGACACTTCAGAAAATGTTTACATTTTTTTCTTTTTTTCTGTATTTAAAAAAAATAAAATTTTGGAGATCGACAGGGAAGGTCTTCGCGATCGAGGGGTTGGCGACCTCTGCTCTACATCATGGTCCTTGGGCTGAGCTGTGGTGGTGGTGGTGTGGGGGGGCAGGAAGGCACTCAGCACACCACTGCAGACACCAGCAGGGTGAGCAGGAGCCTGGTCTTGCACAAACACCAGTTCTGAAGGTCTGTTCTCCCACTGGTTGTGTCTGTTCCTCTAGTGGTGGTGTCTGTTCTCACAGTGGTTGTGTCTGTTCCTCTAGTGGTGGTGTCTGTTCTCACAGTGGTTGTGTCTGTTCCTCTAGTGGTGGTGTCTGTTCTCACAGTGGTGGTGTCTGTTCCTCTAGTGGTGGTGTCTGTTCTCCCAGTGGTTGTGTCTGTTCCTCTAGTGGTTGTGTCTGTTCCTCTAGTGGTGGTGTCTGTTCCTCTAGTGGTTGTGTCTGTTCTGGTTGTGTCTGTTCTCCCAGTGGTGGTGTCTGTTCCTCAAGTGGTGGTGTCTGTTCTCCCAATGGTGGTGTCTGTTCTCCCAGTGGTGGTGTCTGTTCCCCTAGTGGTGGTGTCTGTTCTCCCAATGGTGGTGTCTGTTCTGGTGGTGTCTGTTCTCCCAATGGTGGTGTCTGTTCTGGTGGTGTCTGTTCCCCTAGTGGTGGTGTCTGTTCTGGTGGTGTCTGTTCCCCTAGTGGTGGTGTCTGTTCTGGTGGTGTCTGTTCTCCCACTGGTGGTGTCTGTTCTGGTGGTGTCTGTTCTCTCAGTAGTTGTGTGCCCCATTTTTAATTTTATTTGTTTGCAAGACCTCGAGGCAAAGTGTCCTGCAGATTTTTGTTCACAAAGTACTATTAATTGTGGTGCCCTGAGACGCATGCAGCTCAGATGGCCCCCCAGATCACGGCGCAGGCACTGAACTGCACTGAAGATAATTGAACTTTTTCATGTCTATCTATGTATGTTTGATGATTTGTATGACTGGGGGTTGGAAACAGAGAGGCCAAAGGAGAAAAATCTAGTCACATTTTCTTTCTGTAATTTGGTAAATATGTAGTTCAGTTCAGAAACTAAATAATGATGTACAGTGTCCTCCAAAGCCTTTTCTGAAGATGTCTGAGACTTTGATTTAGTCGGGAGCAGGACTGGTGTGTTCTGACTTTGGCCTTGCAGATTAGGTCTTTGGCCCTGACACACAGGCAAGATGGATGTCCATCTCCAGGATTGTCATTCAGGGGATCTCTGTATTTGTGTTTTGGCCACCGCTGCTGAACACATCATCAGCTTCGAATCATCCAGAACTCTGCAGTAAGTATCATTACATGCTTCAAACCAACCAGCTATACAGCACCCCTGCTCATTCAAGTCCTTTGGCTTCCTGTGGCCTATCAAACTGAATCAAATTCTACTTCTTATATTCAAGGCTCTACTAAAACATGATCCCCTTAATCTCACCAACCTTTGGGGATCTACACACCTCCTCCTCAGTATCTACGAGCGACAGGCGTTAGCACCCGCGGGTTTTAGCCTCTTTGCTAGCTTGCCCGAGTCCCTGGCCCAAGGTTGCAAGTTTGTGTCCAGAGCGGGAATGTGCTTGTCTTCGCAACGCAGGTTACATGTACAGCCAGGGCCGGATTTAGACAATGGGCTGTAGGGGCTGCAGCCTTGGGCCTCGCCACCAGGGGGCCTCAGGTTACCCGATGTCGTTTGAGTCAACTGCACTGCACATTAGAAACATTCAGAGTGAGAAAAAAAAATAATGAGCGAAAATGTCCAGTCAAAGAAAGCGATGGGAATTTTTGAAGAGACCATCGAGTGCTTTCACTCACACAGATGCCCGCAAAAGGCCTCAAGTGCAAAGTAAGACTGAAGAAGATAAATTCACATTTCTAAACTTTGCTTTGGTTCGCACCACATGGCATTAAGACAGGGATAAACGCTTTAAATAACGTGCTTTCAAATATGATGATGCAGGTAACAAGCCAGGCTTCCCGGGCCCATCTAAACAGGCCTAATAAAACGTAAATTCTTTCAGCAATTGAAGATTGGATAAGTTCTTATCCTCACGCATATCGCTGCAGATTAGGCTAATTCATTGAAAATTGTTAAACCGTCAATTTAAAGTGAAACAAAAGTAATCCACTCACGACTACCCGTATAGTTCAGTGGAAATCCGTTGTCTTCTCCCGCGATCTCCCTCCTTTTCTTGAGCGAATATAGTCAGTGGCTAGTTTAGCTCAGGATTAGCACATAGTCTGCTCACAACTTCAAGGCAACTTTCCTGCACCAGCAGACTTTAGGGAGTTTCATGTTTCGCATGAATATGTAGTACCGTTGGGAAACGTGGAACACTCCAATGCAAATGTCAATACCTTCTGTCCCGTCGTTTGAAGCAAACCTTTTAGCTCCGGTATTGGTCTCCCATTATTTATCATTTCACGTTTGGACTGAAAGTGTAGTTTTGAGAACTGCTTCAGCTTAGCAATACAATCTTCCATTTTCGCCATCAAGGTCAAGTAGAAGTGTAGAAGGAGTCCAACTTCAGAACAAGCATATATCCGACAAGTGCGCTCTCGCTCGCCCCCTTCATTGAGGCAGAGGTACTGTCTGCCTCACTTACATGATTTTTCAATGCGTTTTGAGCTCAACTCAAAGGTTCTACGCTTGCCCACGCATGTGTGAAACCCAGTTTGGAGTGCGCAATCCTAGGTGAGGCACTGCTCTGCCTCCACTGCCTCCTCTGATCGCACGTCCCTGGTTATTGTTGTATAAGATAAAGTGAGTGACTGAATGAGCTAGCAAAACAATCTGACTTAAAGTAACAGTATGCAACAATTATACTTCAGGATTAGGGTTAGGAAAGCAGTTTTACCTTAAAATAACAGCTTGAAAAAGCCGCTAGCATATCGTTAGCGAATAGCAATTGATCCGGAAGGCTTCTTTAAAACTGGCACTGTTATAATTACAAAATCTGGACGACTTTTACTTTGAAAATGTTCCTGCCACATATTAAAGTTCCGGTGGGATGTGAGGATGGGAGTACCTCGAAACTTTTGAACCGATGTAACGTTGTAAGTTATTGAAGTAAAAAGAAAGTAAGACATTATTCATCTGTTTATGTTCATACATTTTCAAGCACAGATGCTGTCAAAAAGGTTACACGAAGCGTGCCTGAGCGAATATTCGAATTAAAAAAATGGGCTAATAGCAAGTTGATGACCTGCTAAATAGTCTGAAGCTTTTATAGTTCTGTTTCAAAACTTGATGAAGACCACATGGACAAATCGCATGGGCATTTAAAAATCTAACCGTTTAGCAAACACCATAGCATGGAACGTCTCTCGTCCAATCAGAAACAGCTAAATTACGCGCTAGAACCCAATTGTTTTATAATGGATTATATCACGGACACCGATTTCCAACGTGGTCGCTTTTACTGTGTCCTTAATCCAACTGTCTATCGAACTCTTGTTACACACATTAATTAGAACCTGAACTCTGTATAATACTCCCACAGGCCAGGAGTATTATATAGAGTTACAATACATCACATCTCCCTCCTTAAGACTGATATTCCAAATTAACTAGCATAACTACTGATACTCTACAAATCAAAACATTGCATTTCTTGTACCAAGTAAAAATTATTATTATTATTATTATTTTTAAATGATTATCATTTCCTTGTTTTAATCTTACCAATATATGTGAATTGACAGCATAACAAACTTTTTTTTTTAACCAAATTCAGTTCATGGATAGTAAGATGTTGGTGGTTTAAACAGCCTGCCCGATCGTGACCTCTTGACCTCATCTTCATTCATGGTTGGTGTTGCAGGTGTTTTTACAGATGACAATTCTGGACTATGTGTCATTTCTTGCAGGCTGATTCTCTTCTGAATCAGAGTCCTCCAGATGTGGTGAACTTGGTGGTGTAAAAGCAGTGTCACTGGTTTTCAGCTAGTGTTATCGTTTCCTCCTGCAGCTGTTACCATCAGCTGTTTTGATGAAGAAGGATCTGGGTGTATCAAGACTTTTCAACAAAATTGCTGATTGCCAGTTGTTTCTCACTCTTTTTCACCTTCTGCAAGAGACGGCAGAAGTTCTGCTCCACAGTAAAAGTACTGTACGTGCAAAATAAAGGAGCAAAAATGCAACTTTTTTTAGATATTTATGGGTTGCATTACCTACTTATTCATATATTTCCTCCCTTCAACGAAATTTTTACACACGCTTCAAATGGGGTAGTTGTCATTTTGTCGTGTGACATACAGCCAAACTTTAAAACTCTTCTGCCTAGTTGCCATGTTTGCTGCAGTCTAAACAAACTATAAAAGGTTGGGCATGCGCATGGGCACAGAGGAGCGTTAGCAGAACCGATAAAAATTTAGCTGACAATTCCAAAGAATCGGTTCACTGGGAACCGGTTCTAAAAAAGAACCCATCTCGATTCCCATCCCTAGATTCGCTGCTTCAGCTGGTGTGGCAGAGCACAGGAGTAGTTCAGCTCCTCTCCATCAATTAAGGAGGAACATTTAGACAGCATTTGATCCTCATTTGATGTACTAACAATGGATTAACCCATAAACAAGTTTGCATTCTATGACAGTCTAAAACCATTTTTTTTACAAAAAGGTTATAATGATGAAGTGGATGAAGTAGAACAGATCTTCAGCGTTGTAACAGCTTTTCTGTATTGCAATAAAATGATTTGATGTTGAGATAAAAATATGAGTTCTCATTTGAAGGAAAAGCTCGCCTAATAGATAGTGAAAGTACGCAAATCTCTGTCTTAGTTGATTGTTTTCATTTTATTTTCCCCAAAACATGTCTTCAACTGTTTCCATGTATTTAACATTCTACTGAGTTTACTGTTTTAACATGTAGTGTAAGTACAAAATGGGATGTGAAATACTCATCCCTGTTAATTTTTTGGTCCAAGTCCAGAAGGCCAGTATCTGCTAAACAGGGTTTGGGAGGTTCCCTGATTGATTAGTAACTGTCAATTAATTTCACATTTTTACCTCAGTTTTATTTTGTAATTTAGTTACACAACTTGGTTTCCCCCCAACCTTGCTGATAAAACATGTCTCAGTGAACAAAGAACACCCTCTGATGGTCAGCTTAAAATGTGGCACATACTGAGCAACTCAACGCGAAGAATGCATAATATTTAACCCCTGTATTTTAGCGGCTGGGGAAACAATGTTCAGGCTGTTCATGTTAGATGTTACCACAGATTCATGTGATCACTTTTAATATCTGTATGACAATCCTGTGTGAAGTTATGGATCTCTACCCATCCATTTAGATAGGAGCCTGATCTTGTTTGCCCAAAATAGCTGCCAGTTGGTGTTTCCAAGATGTCTGCAGAGTGGTGACTGGCAGAGTTGACTTGCCTGAAATCAATTTGTGCAGGCCTGATACATCATATCAGCACTCATCTATCTGAAATTCCTCATTCTAGTCTTTATTTTCCCTCTCGACCATTGTGTGTACCTTTGATGAACAACGCTTATTTTTTTTTGCCATAACTGCACAAAATGAGATTGCAGTCCAAAGTTTTGACCTTTATGCTACCTTGGTGGTGGTTTTTAACAGGCATCACTAAAATTGCAGTTGTTATCATTGATATATGTCAGTATTTATTAAGATTCTATGTAACACAGGTCCCAAAAGGTTAATATTGTCCATTCAACTTTATACTTACATATGAATATATCACTACTCAGATCTCTTTTTGGTCTGTCATTTGGAAAAAACTACTTCTCGTCATTTACAGGAAAGATTGTTTTACCATTTCTCTAGCACACGTTCCTATCCAGTCAATCGCTAAGGTGGAGCGTAAACCTCCTTCATAACCACACATCCACCTCATGGAGGCCAATGGGACATTTGATATCTCAAGTGCCTTCCATTTTCAGGTCTAGTGTGCCATCTTCATAAGAGTTGTTACTCCTTCAGGTAAGATCTGTGGAGTTCAGGGTTCATATGATTTTCAAGGGAATGTTTCCACGTCATCACTTCCTGTGGATTATCATAACATTCAAAATCTAGTTTAATCTTAATCTAAATCTAGGCTGACTTCATCAACTTGTGGTATGTTGTCCTTACCCTTTTGATCATTGTCTATGGCCATGTTCGCTCCTTTTGCGCCAACATTTTGTTCTGATTGGTAGTAAATAATGACGAGCTCCATGACGAGTGCCAATGAGGCATTTCTAATAGAGTGATGGCTAGGAGACACTTCTCTTTCCTTTTTTCCCATTCTGGGGTCATATCATATAAATCACCCTTCTCTTTAGGGGGACCATCTGGTGGCACCAGGGTCAAGGGTCGAGTGTTGGAGCTGCCTACTTCAGGTGTGGTAGCCTGTGCCAGCAGTAGTACCCCTAGCAGGCATGTCCAGATTGGCAATTGGATAATTTTCTGGGCTCTGAGCTTGAGCCACACTATCTGAGAGAGAGAATATTGGTTGGTTTTGTTCAGCCCATTGGGGTTCTCCTGCTTCTGTCTCTGACTCTCATCTCTCTCTACCCGTGTTTGTAGGTGGAGGTTGTGGGACTTTGTAACAGTGGCTCAAGAAAATTAGATTAGATTGCATGTAATAATGATTGTGTCCAAAAATCCATAAGAATGATTATGTTACCCAATGGGGAATTGGTTAATCACACACTACAGTATAAAACAGACTTAGTAGACTAGAATAGGCCTAGGCCTATATAATGGGCCTAGAAAAGATTTTTATTTGGCCGTACCTCTAGATGGCGATGACAGTTTGTACCAGACAGGCTCTTGTTTGAGCCACATCATTTCTGAAGCCTTTCCCATCTGGACAGAATTTAGAGTTTTGGATTCGTCACGAAATGGACAACCATTGATAATTTCAACAGCTAAGACAACGACACATCCCAATCTTTAGAACCGTGATATGGACAACATGACCCCTCCAAACCTCTTCTAGACTGACTCTTTTGATCTAAAACAGGAGCTCTGCATTAAAAATACAGATGGATAAAATTCGAATGCTTTGACAAAACTTTTGATGTGATGTTTTCGAAAGGAAATGTCGCACCAAGTTCACTCCTAAAGCACAAGGAATATGGAATGGAGAAGGAGTGCCAACCAGTTAAAGGCTGAAGAAGAAGAGACGAACGTCAGGTGAAGACAACCACTGTGAGATTTGTGGCAAAGCTTTCTCCTCCAGGGCCACCATAAGGATGTGGACTTTAGTGGAGTGGACTACTGTCAAGGTCATTGGAGGACATGACTATGTCTCTCACAGACACTAAGGGAAGAGTGGCTTTGTGTTTACATAGCAAGTGGAAATAATGAAGCAGCATTACCCCAGTGAATGTTTTAAAGTTCCAATTAATGTAAAGCCAGAGCTAGATCTGGATCAATACTGTCTTTCAAATAAGTTGGAGTCGAGAGAAACTGCAATCAGTCTACACAATCACGATATGAAGTTTAAGGCACAGTCAGAACTGTCTTTATCTTGAGGTTGTAGAAATGATTGTGGCCGATTCAAAGAAAGTGTCTCCTGTGTTAAACCAGTTAATTATTAATGGTCAAGTTCTATGAACAACTATAAACACTCAGAGGAAAGTCTGAGTGTGGGTTCGTATGTTGATACGAGGTAGAGAAAAGCTTTACGTCTGCCCCACCTGTGGGAAGGCGTTTGCACAGTTTGACTCGCTAAGACCACACAAGGGTGAGTTTTTCCACATTAGAGGGTGAGTAGGATTTTAAGGTAAACATGAACTGAATGCTCTAATTTGTTTTAGCTTCATAGTAGCCTAGGTATTTCAATAAGCTGAAGCATATGTAATTACCTGTAATGCATTTCTCAGGGTTTTCTCCACCCACAGGTCAGAGATCAACAAAAATCATAATGAATCAAATGTTTCAACACATATTTTCACAAAACTCTTATTTTTATTATTGGAAGAAATAGAAGTAGCAATATTGTCGTTATTGTTGTAAAAGATTAAGTGAGTGACTGAATGAGCCAGCAAGACATGTACCTCGAATAAGACCGGCAATGCTATAATTACAAAACCTGGACGACTTTTACTTTGAAAATGTGTTATGGTCCTGCCACAAAGTAAACTTCCGGTCAAATGTGAGTACCTCAAAACTTTTGAACCAATGTAACGTTAAGTTATTGAAGTAAAAAGAAAGTAAGACATGAGATTATACTTATTTATCTGTTTAGGTTCATAGATTTTCTAGCACAGATTCTGTCAAAAAGGCTACATTGTTGGATACACGTAGCTTGCATGAGTTTGGAAATTACATAAATCATTAAAAAATTGGCTAATAGCAAAGTTGATGATCTGCTTAATAGTCTGTAGCTTGTATAGTTCAGTTGCTGAACACTACATGGACAAATAGCATGTGCAATTACAAGTGTGACAGTTTAGCGAACACCATATAGCGTAAAAGACTTGACTCCGAATTGAGAAACACCTACAAAGGCTCTTTGTGACCTCACGTATGCTAATATACAATTTTTTTTTTGTGTTTTGTTTCTGTAACGTTATCTTTTAAAAGAGAAGCAACAAGATCATATCATTGCACTCTTGAGACCCACACTCTAACCCAGTGGTTCTCAGACTTTTTCTGTCATTCCCCACTTTGAACGAGGGGGCCCTTTTCAAGCTCCACCTGTCCCTCATCGCTCCCATGAAATGGTAGGCCAAGCTTAAAATTGTCAAAATTACTGAGATAACCTCAAGTAATAACCAATAGCCTAGCATCTTATTTAGGTCAGCAAATGTATATTGCTTGGAGTGATTTCATGTTCGTTAATAACAACGAATTGACGCAGAGGCTCTGAGCTCATGGGCCTGGGCCCGGTAGACCCGTTCAGTAATCCATCCCTGCACGTAATGGTTTCTGGTACGGACTTTTACTTTGACATCACAAAAATACTCATCTTCAGTGTTGCCAACTTAGCGACTTTGTCTCTATATCTGGCGACTTTTCAGACCCCCTTGGCGACTTTTTTAGCAAAAAGCGACTAGCGACAAATCTAGCGACTTTTTTTTTTGTCATTTGGTGGATTTTTGTGTTGACAATGCACTGAAAAAGCATCTCACATATCCTGTTCTGCAGTTCATGTTACAACTGATCTCACGAGAGCTGAGAACAGCGAGGGCTGTCATGGTCTCCTCTCCACTCACATAGCGCAGTCTGACGAAATAACAGCAACATAGTAGAACTTTGTATTCGTGGGAAAAATATTAGTGTTACCCCGTCAGAATTGCATATTGTGCGCATCCGCAGCTTATTTACATATTATGCAAATTAGTTGATTACGTCATCTAGCGACTTCTGGCGACTTTTCAGAGAGCTTACAGCTACTTTCCTCACAGAAAAGTTGGCAACACTGCTCATCTTGAACAAATGTGACTGTTAGTAATATAGTTACGCACATATCTAGTAAGTTGTGCTTTTCCTCGCACCTTCGACACACCAATGACTACGATTGTTCGCTGTCTCACACACTGTGATATGTTTAAGTGACCTAAGTTTAATTTCTATGAACTGTTTGTACGTTGAAAGTAAAATGTAATAATTAGTTATTTACGTAACGTTATGCGACGGTTGGCACACCATTCATTCATAACCCTGTTGGTGGCTAACGTTAGCAATTATTAGCCAGCTGTTATCGGGTTGTTGCTCTGATTCTTGGTGTGATGAATCTAATACTAGCTTGCTGTGTTTAGTTAAGATACCTTCTAAGTATTTTCCATTTCTTGTGTATTAGTTTCACTCATAAGATTTCACCTGACATCAATAAAGGAGCAAGGCGTGTTGTAGCTGGAACAGTAGCCTTCACCTCCCTAATTAGCCTAGTAATTACACTTTCATGCTCCGGGGAAGTTACTTAATTCTAGAAAGGAAAGCATTGCCCAACTCAGGGATAAAAATATATCCCGTTCATCGCGTCCATTCGCACCCCACCTGTGATGCTCCACACTTTGAGAAACGCTGCTTTAACCTAATATGTTGTAACGATGAGACACACACATCTAATCATTAAGCTACATATTGGGTATTGCAAAGATAAGTGTGGTTGTCAAAATAGCTTTATTAAATTAGACTGGTGGAGAATACAAGGTTTAATCTACATCAAACCAGCTGAAGCAAACAAATCTTTGCTTTCTTCATAGGACTGCCAGGAGAGTTAAAGACTGAGGCTGAACCAACATCAGAGTGGAAGGAGTGCCCCACTGCCAAGATTCCACACTATAATCAAAGGCAATGAATACAGATGTGGACATACAAGTGGAAATGATGAAGCAGCCACGCAGCCATAGCGCCTCAATCCCATCACCACAACCAAAACATGTGTGTAAAAGTGAATGTAACATCACAGAATGTTCCGATCCTAAGGCAGCTGAATGTATTGTGGTTCCCATCAGTGTTAAACCAGAGCCAGATTTAGATCCATATTTTCTCTCACTTGAGTTGCCCTCGAGAGAATCTGAAATCAGTCTAGATGATCAGAAGATAAAGTTTGATCTTTTGAACCTCAAATTGGAGATTAAGTCTGAACCTGAGGAACATATTTCTTTTGATGTTGCTGAGATGATTGTGGACCCGTTCAAAGACTGTTTGGTCAAACCTGAAATTGAGCAACTACACAACCATGATATTCCAGACCACTCAGAAAAAAGTCTGGGTGCATTCTCAGTAGAAAATATGATGTATCCAACACCACAAGCAAAAGAGCACAACATTCCTGAGGAGTTGGTGCTTAATGAGCCCGAAGGATTATATCAAGAAGACCGGGTTTGTCATCTTCTGAGGTATAGAAGCCAAGTGCAAAAGAGACATGTGAAACAACAACAACACAGTGAGAAAGAACCTTGTAAAGGCAGAAAAAATAAAACCTGTGAAGCAAAGAAAAAAACTAAAAACTTGACCCAGCATGTCTGCTCGCTTTGTGGTAATATCTATGCTAACTCCTGGGGTTTGCTGGTTCACATGCGAATACACACCGGGGAGAAGTCCTACGTCTGCCCCACCTGTGGGAAAGCGTTTGCTCGCTCCGACTGGCTACAAGACCACACAAGGATCCACACAGGTCAAAAAAGGCCAGACAAAATGCAGAGATTCCCCTGCAGCAAGTGTGACAAGACCTTTTCCAGGGCCCATGGCCTTCGATACCACATGCGCCGGCACACACGGGAAAGGCCGTATGCTTGCTACCTGTGTGAGAAACGCTTCATTGATGTCAGTGACCTGAACCAGCACATTCAGTGCCACTCCAAAATCAGGCCTTTTGTTTGCACTGAGTGTGGAAACAGCTTCAACCGCCGGTGCACACTAGAGAAACACCAGCGTATCCACACAGGCGAGAAGCCATACAACTGTCCAGAGTGTGGGAAAGCCCTACGATATAAATACTCTTTAACCATGCACATGAATACCCACAAAAAAGGATGAACTCTATACAGGGATGGAAGAAATATTAACTGGAAGATAAGATTTTTTTTGTTAATCAGTGTGAAGTTTATCCATTTGAGTGACCTGAGGCGACATGTTAGAGGTCACATGAGACGACCCCACTCTTGTGATGAGTGTGGACGGCAGTTCCACCAAGTCAGCATTCTACAAAAACACCTGCATATACACACCAGAGAGCGGCCGTTCAGTTGCATCCCCTGTGGGAAATCATACTGTCACCAAGATTCTCTTAGACAGCACCTCAAACATCACAAACAATATTGTTAAGTCATGAATTCAAATAAAAACTTTGAAATTCACCGAAAAGCTATCTTTCATTTTCTGTCGTGTTATCTATTATTCCACAGGCACTGAATTTGGCCACCTACAGATGGTGCAGCAAAGTGCTGTGAGTGTTACAATTAATGATTGAAATCAGTTAGAACTCTAAAATAGGCAGCCGCAAAATGGCTATGCAATGTTATGCCATTGGACAAACATGATCTGCGTGAAGTAAACCGCTTGTTTTCGCCACTGACAGCCTCATAATGTTAAGTGTCTGACAACATAGAAATTATCCCTACAGAGATCCTTGTGTCTCAATAACTGTAAATAAACTGTAGACTGATGGTTTCTAATGACAGCTCTAATGTTTAACTTTATAGTTGTGTCAACATGAACTAAGTGCTTACATTATTTTGTATTATCTTACTCTGTAACCCATGTCCCTGGTGAGTATACTCTGTCTTTTTGTCTCTGTAAGAGCAAGTAGCCCAGACCCGACTCATTAGCATTCAAATGGCTTTTTTGAGGTTTCAGGTTCTCCAGTAGCATTTGAACTCATTCACTCCCAACCCACCCCCACTTTACCCCCACTTTGAAATGGATCAGGAGATAATCGTGTCAGCAGAAAAGAACAGGCCTGGAGAAGTTTCGGAATTCCCTGGGAAAGTACACTAGTGGGTTTTAATGTTGACTCTCATGTGCGTTTGTTTCCGGATCCGGAGGCCCTTCCCATGAAATAAGATGGGTACAGCCAGGCCCAGGGATAGTCTAACCTGGTGAGGAGCCGTGCTGTGTAAAAAGAGAACAAAGAGTGTACAGATTCAACACATTCCTGGGATGTGCTCTGGGTTTGTTGTTGGTGTTTTACTGGAGAATAAACTATTCGAAGTATTTTTTATTAACATAAAACTTCTGACTAGAAGAATTGCCATAGCACCAGGTATTTCAGTCAGCACAACCAATCTTCTGAATTATGTTATCGCCTGTAATGCATTCCTCAGGGGCTTCTCCACCTACTGGTCAGAGAGATAGAGAATCATGATTAGAATTAATCTGAGTTCAACATGGAATGTATTATAATTTAAGGACTTAACCTTGATGGAACCGCTGTTGATGTTATCCTGTTCTGATTGGTTGTTGCATGGTGGTTCTCGTTTGATCATAGAAATGCTCATATGGGGCACGGATACAACTGAATTGCTATACTACTGTTGTAAGAGACATGAACATAACTTTATTTTGTATCTGTGTCAGGAGGACACATGTGTCCAATTTCCGATTGTAAATCAAAGATCCGATTCATGTGTCTCCCCAAATCTAGATTTCCTGTGTCCGACTTGTGTCCGACTGGACTCCGATGTAGACCCCTGGATAAACGATCGGATTACGCTGAGAATCGGACTATGCGCATACAGCTTTCGAATCTAGATTTCAACTGGACAACAACAACTTTTGCACGTGCTTGAGATCCTGCCAATAGACATATACATGCATCATATATGTCTATGATATGATAATCGCTGCCAGACGCTCAGTTCTTGTGCTCCCTCTCATTCACGTTGAAATACTGAAACCGAAACTGAAACTTTGAAACTGAAATGCAACTGTTTTGGACAGAACGCTCTAATTCAGTGAACAAATATTTTCATATTATTTTTCCACCACTTGTTAGTCATGTAATCCATTCATACCGATGTGAATCAATCAATACTAATACAACTTTAACTGTGGTGTGTTTTTGTTTCATTTCACAACTTATTTACTGTGTAATCAACGCAGATGCCCGCTTGTAAACATTCCACATTTGATTTGAACTGACGCAGCCCAGATCTGGATTTGTCACTGCCATGTGCCGTGAGATAACGCAGTTAACCCCCCATGGAGAGAGAAATCGGGGCTTGGCCGAGATCAGAGTACTGCCATCATGTGCACGCACTTATGAGACCTGAACCATTAGCATCTGAACCCCTCCCCCCCTCATTCCTGCTATCATTCCTTTATCCTCCTTTCTCAACCCCCTCCCCCCACCCACAGATGAACCCCCCCCCCCCCCCCCACACACACACTGTCTCCCCCATAGATATCTATAATAAAGGCTAGATATCCTGCTTGCGTTTCTGGCCGACGGAGCCGAATGTCCGCACATTTCGGCCATTTTGAGGACAGTATAGCTCACTCCCCCTTAACATTGTGTTGGTAGTGGTACTTTTTAAGTAACCAGAACTTGCTCAATTTTCAACCGATTTTCAAACGGGTTGGTTTGTTATAAACGTAAGATATTTCTTATGGCACTACATACTTAGGAAGAATTATAAACATGGGTTTTCATATGAAAATAACATTGACAGGTCTCTGACAGGTCTCGTTTCAAGGGAGTGTTCAATAGAGCAGGTTGCACAAAATTCTGGCATCTTCATTGGCAATAAAGTCAGCAATTTCCTGTCGAAATCATAATGTAAGATGTTTAACAAACCAACCCGATTGGAAATCATGTGCAACTTCAGTTTTATTATGTGCAACTTAAGTTATATTGAAAAGAAAGAACAATTACTCGCCAATTGATGTCAAATGACTGATACACAATAGCCGTGATACACAATTAAGCTGCACATTTCAACATGTTCAAGCATCCAGAATTATTACCAAGGTAATGACGATTGTAAATCAAGTCATTTGTGAATCCGTCAAAAATGTCCGCGAGATAAGAGTGTAAACGATTGTGAAGATCACTGACGTTACCTAACGTACCACTGATCCCTACCGGAAGCATACTGTCCTCAAAATGGCCTCCTGTGCAGACATTCAAGAGTCCGACATAAACCATCTAGCCTTTATCTAAGATATCTATGGTCTCCCCTTCCTGCCATCACCTGTAGGGTGTGGTCTCACCTCCGCCCGTTTTATTCTACCTGACTGAATGGTATAAATGGCAACACATTATACAATCAGGTAGGCAATGCTCTGAGCAACTTCTTTCAGGGTGTCTCCACGCAGAAATAAACAACAGCAATCCTGTCGTCTTCAAGTTTGGTGTGCTCATTAGATACATTTTGTCCTACGTCTCCGATCTACGTCTCCCCTAAACTGCAACAAAGAATCTGAGCTTTCGCTTTTAACATTGTGAATGGAACAGGTAAGCAATTTACGCTCATTCTGTTTACATAATTGTTTTAGCTGAAACAGAAAGCTTACGGTGTGCATGTGTGTGTAGTACGTGCCTGATACAGGGACCAGTTTGGTTCCTTTGTTTTGATTCCAGGGCAGCTCGTATAGGCTGCTTTATGCAGGGACAAATGGATCAAGCACTTATTGATCAATTAGATTCTATCGACCTTTAAAACCTATTGAAATGCATAGATGTATCGTATAAGCCTGTGATAAATGTATTTGGACAGCAATGATCAAGTCTCTGGAGTAGCATTTTATCTGATGTTTTCACAACACGATTTCTTCTTTGGTAGAAATAGCAGTAGAATTGTTGTGGTAATTGTTGTATAAGACGTGACTGAAGTGAGTGACTGAAGGAGGAGCCAGCAAGACAATCTAACTTTTCTTTTCTTACTTTTCAGCACTTCTATAATTACAAAATCTTGACAACTTTTACTGAGAAAATACTACACCAAACCAGCTAAAGCAAACAAATCTTTGCTTTCTCCATAGGACTACCCACAGAGTCAAAGACTGGCATGCAGCACGTGTGACAAGACGTTTTCCGAGGCCGATGGCCTTCGTAGCCACATGTTCCGGCACACATGGGGAAGGCAGTATGCTTGCTCCCTGTGTGAGAAATGCTTTATCACTCTCAGTCAACTATACAAGCACATTAAGCTCCACTTCAACATCAAGCCTATTGTTTGTACTGAATGTGGAATGAGCCCCCACCCATAGGCGGAGATGACTGGTGGACGTGGCCCCCCCTCACATAAAGTTGTCCCCTCCAACAGTCATTGTAAATATAATTCTACACGGACATGTCCTCTTTTCGAGACCTAAATAAATGCGTTCGTCAGGGATTCCAAAATCGGCCGGGAATTTTGCCTTGCCGGACATTTGTGTTCCTTTTGAATGGTATCTCTTCAACTTAGCCTGTGGGTTCCACTGTTTGTATCAAATAAAATAAAATCAAACTTGATTTGTACGCCACATTTCATACTAGGAGGTAACACAATGAGGTCTACTGAGGGTGTACCTTGAGAGCATGTCTGTTATATAGGGATTTTAATACTGGTGTGATGTGCAACCTCCGCCTTGTTTTAGTGAAGACTCGTGCTGTGGCATTCTGTATTGTTTGTGATTGACTTATGGCTTTTTTTGGTAGACCAGACAAAAGCAAGTTACAGTAATCTCTTTCAGTGTCAGCCTGAGAGAGAAACAGTTGCACCATTGTTTCAATTATATTTTTGATTTTCAAAATTGAGATCTGAGTCAAAAATGACACCTAGGTTTCTGACCTGGTAATTGGGGTTAAGTGCTAGTGTTTCTAAATGTGCAGATAGTTTTTCTCTTTCAGCTTTTTCACTGAGGTGTTGGAGGGGTACGTTCCTCCCTTCCCACTCCAGGTCTTCTCTGAGGATCAGAGTGTGGACTTCACCTCTGCTCCAGTGGCCTGCGACTACATGTTGGAAAGGAGGAGAGTGAACGCATTTCCCCTGTGGAGCTGGACACCTGTGATAAGCCCTCAAACTTAGAAAACAGCATGCCAGCCTGCTTGAGCAACCCAAAGAAATATAATCCTGCCATAAAGGTTTGTTAACCAAACATGACCACAGCATTGAGTGTTTGTGCTTTTCACTCTATTAGTCTGTGGTCTTTTTAGGTTTGAGTGTGACTTACAGTTTTTGGATTCGCTGCTTTAGCTGGTGTGGCAGAGCACAGGAGTAGTTCAGCTCCTCTCCATCAATTAAGGAGGAACATTTTTACAGCATTTGATCCTCATTTGATAACAATAAATCAACTTATTTTTAATAAACAAGTTAGCATTCTATGAAAGGAAACATTTATTTCACAAAAAGGTTATATAAGAGAAAACCACCTGAAAACCACCAAAGAGTCCTAAAAGATGATTTGAAGTAGAACAGACCTTCAGCTTTTGTAAAAGCTTTTGTTCTGTATTGCAATAAAAGTATAAAAGTAAGTATACAAATCTCTGTCTTAGTTGGTTGTTTTCATTTTATTTTTCAAAAAAAGATTGTCATTCTACTGAGTTTACTGTTTGAATATGTAGTATAAGTACAAAATGGGATATGAAATACTCATCCCTGTTACGTGCTGGTCCAGGTCCAGAAGGCTAGTAACTGCTAAACAGGGTTGGGAAGGTTCCTTTTTTAGATGCATGAGGTTACAGATTGCTAGTTCCCTGTTTGATTAGTAACTGTAAATGAATTACTAATTTTTCCCTCAGTTTCATTTTGTAATTTAGTTACACAACTTGGTTTCCAGCCAACCTTGCTGATAAAACATGTCTCGGTGAACAAATAACACTTTCTGATGGTCAACTTTAAAGTGTCGCACAAGCATTTCCCCAGAGACGTTATATGCTGCAAAATTTGGTACATGCGCACTGAGCAACTCAACACGAAGAATAAAGTATTTTTTAGCTGTATTTTAGCGGTTGAGGAAACAATGTTCAGGCCATTCATGTTAGATCCCACTGTGCATTCATGTGATCACTTTTGATATTTGTATGATCATCCTGTTGTTGAGTTATGGATCTCTACCCATCCATTTAGATAGGAGCCTGATCTTGTTTACCTGAAATAGCTGCCTGGAGGAGTTGCCAAGATGGCTGCAGAGTGGCAAAACTTGCCTGTAAGGACTTTGATACACCATATCAGCACACATCTATCTGAATTTCCTCATTCTGGTCCTCTCGACCATTGTGTTCCTTTGAGGAACAACGCTTTATTTTGGCCAGTACTGCACAGAATGAGATTACAGTCCAAAGTGTTGTCCTTTAAGTTACCTTGGTGGTGGTAACTAACAGCTATTACTAATATTGCAGTTGTTTTCATTGATATATGTCAGTATTTATTAAGATTCTATGTAACCCTGGTTTCGAAGGGTTAAGAATAGCTGATGAATCTTCGTTGGTTATAAATATATGCAATGTACCATTCAACGTTTTATTGACAGTGGGTCATATGAATATATCATTAGTCTGATCTCTTTTTGGTCTGTGATTTAGAAGAATCAACTTCCCGTAATTTACAGGAAAGATTGTGTTAGGTTGTTTTACCATTTCTCTGGCACACGTTCCTATCCAGTAAATCTCTAAGGTGGAGCATAAACCTCCTTCAATGCCACACATCCACCTTCTGGAGGCCATTGGGACATTTGGTATCTCAAGTGCCTTCCATTTTCAGGTCTAGTCTGCCATCTTCATAAGAGTTGTATCTCCTTCAGGTAAGATCTGTTGAGTTCAGGGTTCAAATGATTTTCCAGGGAATGTTTCCACGTCATCACTTCCTGTGGATTATTATAACATTCAAAATATATCTTAATCTTAATCTAAATCTAGGCTGACTTCATCAACTTGTGGTATATTGTACTTACCCTTTTGATCGCTGTCTATGGGCCATGTTCGTTCCTTTTGCGCCTACATTTTGTTCTGATTGGAAGTAAATAATGACGACCTCCACGATAAGCGCTAAGAAGGCATTTCGAACAGAAGGATGGCTCGGAGACACTTCTCTTTCCTTTTTCCCATTCTGGTGTCATATCATATAAAACATCCTGCTCTTTAGGGGGACCAGCTGGTGGCACCAGGGTCAAGGGTCGAGTATTGGTGCTGCCTACTTCAGGTGTGGTAGCCTGTGCCAGCAGTAGTACCCCTAGCAGGCACGTCCAGATTGGTAATTGGATCATTGTATGGGCTGTGAGCTTGAGCCACACTATCTGAGGCAGAGAATATTGGTTGGTTTTGTTCAGCCCATTGGGGTTCTCCTGCTCCTGTCTCTGACTGACTCTCTCTCTACACGAGTTTGTAGGTGGATATTCTGGGACTTTGTTACAGTGGTTCAAGAAAATTAGATTAGATTGCATGTAATAATGATTGTGTCCAAAAATCCATAAGAATGATTATGTTACCCAATGGGGAATTGATTAATCACACACTAAAGTACAAAACAGACTAAGTAGACTAGAATAGGCCTATATAATGGTCTTATAAAGGCTGCTTCTGAGATTTGTATTTGGCCGTACCTCTAGATGGCGATGGCAGTGTGTACCAGACAGGCTCTTGTTTGAACCACATCATTTCTGAAGCCTTTCACATCTGGACAGAAATTATTTTACGCCGAGCGTCCTGGTATGTTTTTTTCACATTAAGTGAAACTAGTTGGCATAGTAAGTTAACCTACGTTACATATAACCCGTCCTGCTAAATGGGTTTTATTCGTGTTCAGAGGGCAATGTCTCTGAAACCATCAGGGAAACGATCAAAAGCCTCATGAAAAGTTACACTCAGAGTTTTGGATTAATCAAGACATGGACATCCATTGATAACTTCAACATCTAAGATAAGGGCACATCACAATCTTTAGAACCGTGATATGGACAACATGCAACACCCCTCCAAACCAGTTCTAGACTCACTCTTTGTATCTAAAACAGGATCCCTACATTCAAAATACAGATGCAATAAAATTGGAATGCTCTGACAAAACCTTTGATGTGTTTCTAAAGGGGGAAAAAACAGAAAGAAGAAAGAAAACATGACTCAGACTCTGCTTTACATTCTCCTAACTCAGACAAAGTGCCCATGTCGCACTACGTTCACTCCTAAAGCGCAAGGAATATGGAATGGAGAATGAATGCCAACCAGTTAAATGCTGAAAAAGCAGAGACGAAAGTCAGGTGAAGACAACCACTGAGAGATTTGTGAAAAAGCTTTCTCTTCCAGGGCCACCATCAGGATGTTGACTGTAGTGGAGCCTTGGTATTTCAATAAGCTGAAACGTATGTTATTACCTCTTACCATGCTTTTCTTAAGGTTTTCTCCAACCACAGAGATCAACAAATATCATAATGAATCAAATGCAGAATGTTTCAACTCGTATCTTAACAAAGCTCTTATTATTATTATTGTTAGAAATAGGCTAGTAGAAACATTATTGTCGTTATTGCTGTATAAGTTAAAGTGAGTGACTGAATGAGCTAGCAAGACAATCTAACTTGAATAAGACCGGCACTGCTATAATTACAAAAGCTGGAGGACTTTTACACTGAAAATGTATTATGTTCCTGCCACATATTAAAGTTCCGGTGGGCTGGAGGATGGGAGCATAGACATGTATACATGTCTATGGATGGGAGTACTTCGAAACTTTGAACCAATGTAACGTTGTAAGTAATTGAAGTAAAAAGAAATTAGACATTAGAATCTAATGATTAGATTGTATTTATTCAGCTGTTTATGTTCATACATTTTCGAGCACAAATGCTGTCATAAAGGCTACACGTAGCGTGCCTGAGCGTGAATATTTGAAATTACATTGGCCATTAAAAAATTGGCTAATAGCAAGTTGATTATCTGCTTAATAGTCTGAAGCTTTAAAAGTTCTGTTTCAAAACTTGATGAAAACTACATGGACAAATTGCTTGTGCAATAAGAAGTGTAACCGTTTAGCGAACAGTAGCGTATATGACTTGGCTCCGAATTGACCTACACAAAGGCTGTACGTAGGCTACGTCACTTACGATAACAACCTACATTTTAGCTTTTGTGTTTAGTTTCTGTAACGTTATTTCTGACAAGGATAGTAATACAATTCTGTCATTACATTCTTGGGACTCATATTTAACCTAATATGGTGTATAGGATAATAAATGAGACACATCTGAGCCTTAAGCTATATTGGATCAAAGTTAAGTGTGGTTGACAAAATAGCTTTGATAAACCAGGTTCAATCTTTTGTTTGTGACATTATTTATTGATTGAAACTTGATAGCCTACAGTGTAGACTCCACACCAAACCAGCTGAAGCCAACACATCTTTGCTTTCTCCATAGGACAGAGTCAACACTGAGGCTGAACCAACATTAGGGTGTGGAGGACTGCACCTCTGCCAAGATTGCAAACTGTAATCGAAGGAAATGAATACAGGTGTTACAAACCCAACATAGAAAAGTGGTTCATGCTACGTGTGGACATACAACAAGTGGAAATGATGAAGCAGCCACACAGCCATAGTGCCCTAATCCCATCACCACAACCAAAACCTGGGTGTGAAAGTGAAATTAACATCACAGGATGTTCTGATCATGAGGCAGCTAAATGTATTGTGGTTCCCATCAGTGTTAAACTAGAGCCAGATTTAGATCCATATTTTCTCTCACTTGAGTTGCCCTCGAGAGAATCTGAAATAAATGAAGATGATCAGAAGATGAAGTTTGATCTTTTGAACCTCAAATTAGAGATTAAGTCTGAGATTAAGTCTGAACTGTCAACTGATGAACCTATTTCTTTGGAAGTTTCTGAGATGATTGTGGACCCGTTCAAAGACTGTTTGGTCAAACCTGAGAATGAGCAAGTAAACAACCATGATATTCCAGAAAACTCAGGAGAAGGTCTGGGTGCATTCTCAGAAGAAAGTCTCCTGTATCCAACACCACAAGTAGAAGAAGATCACAACAATTCTGAGGCGTTGGTGCTTAATGAGCCTGAAGGATTAAATCAGGAAGGTCGAGTTTGCCATCTTCTTAGGTATAGAAGCCAAGTGCAAAAGAGACATGTGAAACAACAACAACACAGTGAGAAAGAACCTTGTAAAGGCCGAAAAAATAAAACCTGTGAAGCAAAGACCAAACAAAAAAGCTCTAGCCCGCATGTCTGCTCGCTTTGTGGTAACAGCTTCGCCAACTCCTGGGGTTTGCAGGTTCACATGCGGATACACACCGGGGAGAAGCCGTACATCTGCTCCACCTGTGGTAAAGCGTTTGCTCGCTCCGACTGGCTACAAGACCACACGTGGATCCACACAGGTCAGAAAAAGCCGGCCAGAAAGCAGGTCGGAAAGCCGGCCAAAGTGCCGGCTAAATTGCAGCCAGTTCCCTGCAGCAAGTGTGACAAGATCTTAACAAATGCCCATGGACTTCGATGCCACATGCGCCGGCACACACGGGAAAGGCCGTATGCTTGCCCCCTGTGTGAGAAACGCTTCATTGATGTCAGTGACGTGAACCAACACATTCAGTGCCACTCCAAAATCAGGCCTTTTGTTTGCACTGAGTGTGGAAACAGCTTCCACCGTCGGTGTACACTAGAGAAACACCAGCGTATCCACACAGGCGAGAAGCCATACAACTGTCCAGAGTGTGGGAAAGCCTTTCCGTATAAATACTCTTTAAGCATGCACATGAAGACACACAAATAAGGATGAACTACAATGGGATTGAAAAAAAATGAGTGACCTGAGGCGACATGTCAAAGGTCAAATGGAACGTGGTCAAATGAGTGTGGACGGCAGTTCCAAGTCAGCATTCTACAAAAACACCTGCAAATACACACTGGAGAGTGGCCGTTCAGTTGCATCCCCTGTGGGAAATCATATCGTCACCAAGATTCTCTTAGACATCAACTTAAACTCCACAAACAATATGCCTTTACAGTGTCTGTTGTTTTCGCCACAGACAGCCTCATAATGTGACCAAAAGTGTCTGACAGCATAGAAATGATCCCTACAGAGATATTTGTGTCTAAATAACTGTAAAGAAATGATCACATTCAAGAAATGCTGTTTAATGTTCAAAATCCAGTTTGACCTGGCCCCCTCACCACTATGCAGCCTAGTCAAGTTTAGAACAGCAGCAACCAGTGCTACTTGAGGAGCAGCAAGAGGAGACTGACATTTCTGTAAAAAAAAGGTTGAGTAACAGTCACAAGTCTTTTATTGTCAGATGCACAGAATGACACAGGATCAGACTGGGCACTGGAATTCTTAGGACAAGGCACCACACAATAACCTACCATACCATAACATAACATGACATGACATACACTCTGTACAAGTACTCTGAACATAATTTACACGTAATTAACATATAATAACCTTACTAAATATACAAGATAAAATACAATACAGTATACTAAACATATAACAACCTATACACATATAATACTAACATATACTACATATAACATATAATAAACTATGCTAACCTATTAAGCCTATTCTTACCTACAGACAATCCAGTGAGGGAGTTACAGGTAGTGCATTCATTCTGATATAGAATTACTGCTAGTGCAAACAGTAAGTTGGACGTGACAGTATATGTAAGTTAAGTGCAAACAGTAATTTGAAAGTTACAGTGAATGTAAAGTGACGAGTGCATGAGTGGCGATAGTGTATCAATGTCCATTTAGCAGCCTGATGGCCCTCGGGGAAAAATGTGTTCTTAAGTCTGCGTGTATCTGGACAGACGGTTTTCTCAGTTAGGTCAGCCTGGGAATGGAACCATCTCCCACAGAACATAAGAGGATCAACCTCATTCAAATGCTTTAAAAGAAATCTCAAAACATGGTTGATAAATAACCAAAAATGTGATCATTAGTGTAAGCAGTAGAATTATTTCTGTTTACCAATTGTTTGTATAGCCATTGTTCTTTCCTTCCCATGGTTAAGGAAAGTTGAGCTTGTGTATTGGGATTTTGTGTTTGATATATTGTCACTTGATGCCTTTTTCAACTTCAATGGAAACTAGCCTTACTTTTTAATGTTCATGAATGTACACTGTCCCTCTTGATCAAATAAGATAACTTACTTTCTTCCCACCAACCTACACTTTCACCTTTTGACCTCTGCCGCTCCCCTGTATTCTCCCACCTGACTGAATGGTATAAATGCCAACACCTTCTCACTGTCAGGTATGTCATTCTCTGAGCAACACACTTGCAAGGGTGTCTCAAAGCTGACAAACTCTAAAATCCTGACTACGTCTTCCTGTCCATTCTCCAAGTTTGGTGTGCTCATTAGATTCCAACACGAGTGTAATAGGAAAATTAGTAAATAAATGAAAACAACAAGCAAGAAAGGAATTAAAACAAGTGAATAACAAATATATTGAACCTCTATGGTAGTCTGAATGGACACTGAAGTAGTTTTAGATTGTGAGCACCTTTGTTCCATCTAAACTTTTTAAAAATACACTTTGAAATGGATCAGGAGATAATCGTGTCAGCAGAAAAGAACATACCTTGGAGAAGCATCAGAATTCCCTGGGAAAGTACATTGCGGGTTTTAATGTTGACACTAACAAAATACACCATTAGCTCAGAAACAGGTGCGATTGTTTCCGGATCCGGAGGCCCTTCCCATGAAATAAAATGGGTACAGCCAGGCCCAGGGATAGTCTAACCTGGTGAGAAGCCTTGCTGTGTAACAAAGAGAGAACAAAGAGTGTACAGATTCAACACATTCCTGGGATGTGCTCTGGGTTTGCTGTTTGTGCTTTACTGGCGAATAAACAATTTTGCACCAAACGATGCTAGACGTGAGGGATTTTTTTTTAGACTCCAGCACTTAATTGTGAAGTATTTTTAGTAACGTTGTGGCAAGGGAACTTCTGACTAGAAGATTTGCCACTTGATATTTCAGTCAGCACAACATATCTTCTGAATTATATTATTGCCTGCATTGCATTCCTCAGGGGCTTCTCCACCTACTGGTCAGAGAGATAGAGAAACATGATTAGAATGAATCTGAGTTCAACGGATTATAATTTAAGGACTAAACCTTGATGGAACCGCATATTGATGTTTTCCTGTTCTGATGGTTGTTGCATTGAGGTTCTTGTGTGGGGATAGAACCCGATAATTTGCTATACTAGGTTACTGTTGTAAGAGACATGAACAAAGTGTAGCTTTATTTTGTATCTCTAACTCACACCCCTGGATGTGTCTGTCTCACTGAGACCTGAACCTTTAGCATCTGTTCCCCCTCCTCCCAGATAGTTTTCTTCCTGCTATCACCGTCTCCCCTTCCTGCCATCACAGTAGGATGTGGTCTCACCTCCATCCCTTGACTGAACGGTATGCGAACACGTTCATACCATCAGGTAGGCCATGTTCTGAGCAACACACTTACAGGGTGCCTCCACGCGGAAATTAACAACAGAAATCCTGCCTACGTCTTCCAGTCCGATCTGACAAAGTTGGGCGTGCTCATTAGATTAATTTGGTTTTACGTCTCCGATCTTCGTCTTCCCGAAACAGCAACAAAGAATCCGAGACGACGCTTCTAACATTGCCAATGAGAGAGGTAAGCGATGTAGGCTACGCTAATTCTATTTACAGAATTGTTTAAGTCGGAGTCAGAGTTCAGAGAAGAAAAGGCTTGCGGTGTGCGCGTAGTGATGCCTGAAATTGGGTTCCTGAGTTTGAATACCAGGGCAGTTCGTGATTGCGGATTTAAACAGCGTGAACCTAGCAGGAATAGAACGTTCAAACCGGATATGAAAACTGTTAGCCAAAACGGCTAAAAGTTAGCCAAAATATAAAAAAAAGTCCTGCGATTTATACGGATCCACAGCGGTTAACAATGGGAATCCCTAACAATAATGATAATGAATTTCATGCAGCCACCGAACGGTCGAAATTTCGCCTTTTAATGTATAAGAATGAGAAATTAATGAAGATGTTTGGTGGAAACCTTCCAGATTGTTCAAATTACATGATAAAAGTAGCCTACTATTTTTCAATAGCTCTAAAAATGGCTCTATCTTTTTCAGGGGGATATATATCATTTGGGATACATTTATCATTTGCCTTATTCGAGAAATAACTTATTTCTTATTTGAAGACCAAAGAAACTAAGAGGGTTACACTAAACACTACAGCTTATTGATGAAAGCCATTAAGCAAGGCATTATACAATTAGAGTGCATGCATGACATTCAAATACTTGAAATAGGAAAACTAAGTACCCTCAACATGGGGGTAAAATGAAATCCTTACAACATGACCTTTCAAATGATATATGATTTACAGGGCCTGAATCGCTTTTGTGGCATTGGCGGGGCATCTTGTGCCAACTGTGCCATTCGCCATAGACACTAACGGATAGCACATATTCAAATAGCTGAAATAAGAAAACTACATCTTGTGCACCTCAACATGGGGGTAAAATGACATCCTGACAACATGACCTTTCAAATGACCTATGATTTACAGGGCCTGAATCGCTTTTGTGGCATTGGCAGGGCATCTTGTGCCAACTGTGCCATTCGCCATAGACACGAATGGAGAGCACACCTAATATTCAAATAGCTGAACTAAGAAAACTACATCTTGTGCACCCTCAACATGGGGGTAAAATGACATCTGACAACATGACCTTTCAAATGATATATGATTTACAGGGCCTGAATCGCTTTTGTGGCATTGGCGGGGCATCTTGTGCCCGCTGTACCATTCGCCATACACATAAAGGACACAGGAGGAAGGGTAGGAAGGTAGCAGGTGTAGGGAGAGTTGGAGGAAGGGTAAGTGGTGTGTTTCCACTTAGTCAGCCTGCTCTTTATACCACTGTGTCTGGAGAGGATGTGGGTGTGTCTCATGTCCCTCGTACTGTGTCTGGAGGCGTGGATGCTGTTGTGTCTGGTGGGTGGATGCTGTTGTGTCTGGTGGCGTGGATGCTGGTGTGTCTGGTGGGTGGATGCTGTTGTGTCTGGTGGCGTGGATGCTGGTGTGTCTGGTGGCGTGGATGCTGGTGTGTCTGGTGGCGTGGATGCTGGTGTGTCTGGTGGGTGGATGCTGTTGTGTCTGGTGGCGTGGATGCTGTTGTGTCTGGTGGCGTGGATGCTGGTGTGTCTGGTGGTGTGGATGCTGGTGTGGTAAGTCTGTGGATTCTGCCTCACTCAAGATCCTCCCTTGCTGATGCTCTGTCCTGACATTCAGTGTGGTCTCATATTCCCCTGTTTTGCCAGCCTGATCTCATCTGGGTCTGGGTCTGGCTCTGGCTCCGGCTCTTTGGATGCAGCTGATGTATTGGGCTCATCATCTGTCTGATTATATATTATTATTGTTACCATTATTATTATTATTACCATTATCATTACTATTATAATGTCCACTCATCTCACATCTGGTGATCAGCACTTAAGCCTACCGAATGGTGCAGCGGGCACAAGATGCGCCGCCAATGCCACAAAAGCGATTCAGGCCCTGTAAATCATATATCATTTGAAAGGTCATGTTATAAGGATTTCATTTTACCCCCATGTTGAGGGTGAAAAAAACCCGCTGGCAGGCAAACTAGCTGTCTCATTATTTAGGCTAAACGTGGCAAACTGAGTCTGGATTTATGAAGATTGTAATTCATTCATAAAACGTGATGATTGTTCGTTTGTTATACATTTCTACAACTTAAAACTCACATTTTCGACGTCAACGCAGTTAAACAGCACTAAAAACAGAAGTGAGCCATGCTGAATTTGGAAGATCAGTTTATAGGCTATTAAAGTGCCAAATATCAACAAATAAAACGATGCAAAGCCGTCACTACGTTGCCGATGGCTCCCTATGCTGTAAATGACTGAGACACGTGTGTCCATTTTACTAACAATTTCTGCTGTTTATACTATTCACTGTCCTAAAATATTGAAGACAGACGTTAAAATTATTCTAGCAAGACATACCTACAGTCAAAAGTGTGATTTCTGTCAGTATCGAGTTTCAGGAGAGCGTTTATTTGTACTTTTATTTTGACGGTATATTCTGCCGTTTCGGACTGACCGGACGTCTTATTTCCGCTACAGAAATCCTTAAATCCGCTAGTTTCACGGAACTGTTCTATTCCCGCTAGGTTCACGCTGCTTCTTCAACTCCAAAACTCTGAATGTAACTTCAAGTGGTTGAAATAGTAGAAGCTAGTTCTGTATTAAAACAGACAAACCATAGCGTATATCTTCCTCTGTCATACAGGTGTTTGGCTCTGAACTGACAGAAAACAACAAATGTGCGTGAAGTAACGTGGGCTACGTTAACAAGCTATATTTTTTAACATTTGTGTTTCGCTTCTGTAACGTTAACTTTCAAAAGAAAAGCAAAAATGTATGTCAGTGTTTTCTTGGGGAAAACTAATATGGTAGGCTACAGTCAATAATATATGACACACATCTTAGCCTTAGCTACATATTGGATCAAAGTAAGGTGTGATTGTCAAAGTAGCTTGATTAACTTAACGTTAGGTGTCGGAGTATACTAACATTGGATATTGTGTTTGTGACATTAGGCCTATTTCTTGATTGAATCTTGACCTTGATCACCAAACAAGCTAAAGCAACCAAATCTTTGCCTTCTCCATAGGACTTCCCAGAGTTTCAAACACTGCGGCTGAACCAACACCACGGTGTGGAGGAGTGCATTGCTGCCAAGATTGCAAACTGTAATCGAAGGAAATTAATACAGGTGTTACAAACCCAACATAGAAAAGTGGTTCATGCTACGTGTGGACATACAACAAGTGGAAATGATGATTTGCCACACAGCCATAGTGCCTCAATCCCATTACCACAACCAAAACTTGGGTGTTAATGTAACATCAGCAGGTTCTGATCCTAAGGCAGCTGAATGTATTGTGGTTCCCATCAGTGTTAAACCAGAGCCAGATTTAGATCCATATTTTCTCTCACTTGAGTTGCCCTCGAGAGAATCTGAAATAATTCAAGATGATCAAAAGATGAAAATTGATCTTTTGAACCTCAAATTGGAGATTAAGTCTGAACCTGAGGAACATATTTCTTTTGAGGTTGCTGAGATGATTGTGGACCCGTTCAAAGACTGTTTGGTCAAACCTGAGAATGAGCAAGTACACAACCATGATATTCCAGAACACTCAGAAGAAAGTCCACTATATCCAACACCACAAGCAAAAGATCACCACAACAATTCTGAGGTGTTGGTGCTTAATGAGCCTGAAGGATTAAATCAGGAAGGCCGCATTTGCCATCTTCTGAGGTATAGAAACCAAGTGCAAAAGAAACATGTGAAACAACAACAACAACACAGTGAGAAAGAACCTTGTAAAGGCAGAAAAAATAAAACCTGTGAAGCAAAGACCAAACCAAAAAGCTCGACCCCGCATGTCTGCTCGCTTTGTGGTAACAGCTTCGCCAACTCCAACAGTTTGAAGGTTCACATGCGGATACACACTGGGGAGAAGCCGTACATCTGCCCCACCTGTGGGAAAGCGTTTGCACACTCCCACTGGCTAAAAGACCACACAAGGCTCCACACAGGTCAGAAAAAGTTGGCTAAAATACAGACATTCCTCTGCAGCAAGTGTGACAAGACCTTTTCCAGGGCCGATGGCCTTCGAATCCACATGCGCCGGCACACGCAGGAAAAGCCGTATGCTTGCTCCATGTGTGAGAAACGCTTTGTCGACATCAATGACATGTACAAGCACATTAAGCTCCACTCTAACATCAAGCCCTTTGTTTGTACTGAGTGTGGAAAGAGCTTCCACCGTCAGTACACACTAGAGAAACACCAGCGTATCCACACAGGCGAGCGGCCATACAACTGTCCAGAGTGTGGGAAAGCCTTACGGTATAAATACTCTTTAAGCATGCACATGAAGACCCATAGAAAATGATGAACTCTACACAGGGAAGAAAGAAGAATGGACAGGAAAATCATTTTTTTTTGGGACTACTGTCATGCTCTGTTTACTTGGTTAAATCAGCACTGCTTTGCTCAACTTCAGATGGTGCAGAATTCAGCAGCCAGGCTTTTAACAAGAACTCACAGGTCTTAGCATATTCATCCAAGTGTCTGTCCAAAAGCTTCTAGTATGTTTTTGCATGAATTTCAAGGTTTAGGGTATTATATATTAAGCACTCCATGGCGTGGCATCAAATTATATATCAGAGCTTCTACACCCCTATTGTCCTGTGAGATCACTCATCATGATCTGCAGGCTGTTCCAGAGTTCTGACTAAAGTCCTTTGCCATTTTGGACCCTAAAATCTTGAACAGCCTTCCCTGTAATGTCAGAACGCCTTTCCTTATTCCCGAGATACTGGTGTTTCATTGGTCATGGGGATACTTTAAGGGTATGTATTTTGTTAATGAATTCTAATGAAATAAAGACTTGTCATGTGTATCCATTATATTTTGGTAAGCCTTTCTTACTCACAAATTTGCACTACTATAATCAGAGTGATCTGATATGAAAACATACTTCAGAACAGCATGTTATAGCAATAATAATGACATTTCACTCTCTAACATTGTATGCATCAGGACTTGAATCTGTGCCAGAAATCCTATGTCAGTAGCAGATTTCAGAATAGTGATGTGTGTTATTGCATTCAATGAATGAATGAATGATCACCTATCCAGGCTTATTACCTGAAATCTACAGATGAAATGTTTGCGGAAAGCTACAAAAAGATAATTATCAATGGAATCTCTTCAACTTTGTATGTGGGGTCCACTGTTTTTTACAGCTAATGGTTTCAGTTTGTCTTACAGAGAACATCAATGCTACAAACGTATTAACAGTGCAGTGGTCGTGTGAGTACAGGTCAAATACATTCAAATATAATTTGTTTCATGAAATTGTTAGAAACAGTGTTCCTTGATTCTTTTGTGAAGTTTTGATATATCCTGTATTTTTCTTCACAATTTAAGCCTGGTCATTCCGGTCTCTAAGAAACCTAAAGTACTGCTACCCATTTTTAAATGTCTCCAGTTTTGTTGTTGGGTTGGATTACATTCCAGAATCCCTAGTTCAGCCCCGATTCAACCCTACCCACTCCAGGTCCAGTCTCGTAATTGGAAACCAAACAAATCCAAGGCTTTTTCCCAGACGCTGGAGTTTTACCCCAGAGTGGAAATGCGCATACAAAGAGCGTTGTTTTGAAAGTGAGGCTCTGATCAGTCTATTGTGACCGGTCTCATACTTTATGACTTCATGACATCGTCTTATTATGGCATTTAAATTCAATGAACAGGTGGACACACATAGTGCTTAATTGATCTTGAGATTAAACATAGAGCCACGTTTTTCTGCGGTCTACATTCAAATATAGTCGGACCATAAGCCAACTCCTATTTATAGTCGACTCAAAGTGTCCTCACCATGACCTCTGAGACTGAGAGTGTAGCCTCTGAGATGTCCATGAGAATAGCCTCCGACGAGGGAATCTTGGAGAACTGAAGGATGCTTGTGGGGCAGAGGGAGCCCACTTCTAGCCTGAAATCTCCTTGCAGGTCAACCCTGAGGGGCTGGAAGATGTTCCTGTCCGAGCCAACAGCCCACCTAAGCCCATGAGTGAGGCCCAGGCTTATGACCAGGTAGAACCATCAGTATTGTAAGCTTTTTTATGTTCTTTGTGACGTGAAGTTCATTCAACATTTCTATTTCAAATTCTGTTTGCTGAGCTTTTTTGTCCCTTAACAGTATCAAGTGGATGATAGTCTTCTGGCTGAGACAAAAAAGCCCATCTGTCAAAAAGGTCTTGAGAAAGTCTCCACAGGGTATGTAGATTCACAGACTATTCAGAAATATTAAGATAACTAACTAGGTACAATTTAGAAGTCCTGTACTTTTACAGTCCATTTACATCTGCAGCACATCTACATATTTCATGTGCAGTGGCTATTGGACCGATCTTGTCACAGTGAAATCTGTTCTTATACAGATACTGAAAACACTATCAAAATGATACACCATTTCACCATTGTACTAGTAAGAACATTTAGTAACTATGAACCTTTCCTTAAAGCAGCACTACGGAGTTCTGTTCCAAAACTAGTGAGCTAATTACCTAAAAGGCATGCAAAAATCTTGTGATCACCACCAACAGCCCAGTTGACACTGATATAAGTTATCCAACACACTAACTAGTGTCTTTGGGCAGTATAGCTGGCAATGTCATGCTTTGAAAGCTTTTCTTTCAATTTTTGCAGGATAATTCAGCCCGGTATACAGAACTACATAAGGCATATCCTGGATGGCTAGTGGGAAAGACACAGGTGTTTATCTGTCCTTCACAGGACCATATGCTATCAAAATTAATTTGAAGATGGTACCAAAACCAGTTGCCTATAAAACCATACCTCAAAAAGTGTCAAATTGTTGCATAGTGTTGCTTTAACTGACAGACTGCATACTATGTTACAAGCAGGTGGTCTAATGCATTGTTGGTTTGAACGATTTGGTCGGGAAAAAATCTGTTGTGTATGATGGGTGTATCATGTGCTTCCATGTGGTTGTGCTTACTATTTGTGGATGTGGTATCAGTGATGTGTCTGAGGAAGAAGATGCACGAAGTCTTGGTAAGTTCTGACAGCTGTCAGTCTTGAGCTGCTTAGATCAAATGATCAATATTGAAAGGACCAATCTCTTCAGAACAAGTATCCAGGCATGGTACCTAGAAACATTCCCATTAAATAATCATTATTTTCTTATGTTTTAGCAGGCTAGGAAATAGTTAACATACGAACAGTGCATTCTTGCTTTAGCCTGATTGTAAGGTTTCTAAACTACGTACTTCAATATACTTCATAATGATTTCTTCGATGTAGAGGTGAGACTGACCATAGGCAGGTTTACTGGTACATTTTGACTGAGTGGCAGCGGCGCATCAAATATGTCACCATTCAAGATAAATTAGGGGCTGAGATGGTCTGGAGTATGCTGGCTCTTCTGTGGAGGGAGAATTGCGTAAGTGTGACTCTGCAAGTGTAATAGAGTTGATTGAGCATGCATGCTATTATGTAAGTATGTGTGTGTGAGAGAGATGGAGATACAGAGAGGATGGAATAATTGTGTTTGTGATGGATGTCCGGTGCATCACATATGTGACAAAAACATTCTCTGTTCCGGATGTGTGTCTGATAAGGACCGGCAATTCTTCTGCTGACGCAAACTCCAGATAGCTGTGCTGCAGACCTTGTGGAATTGCTCATTTTGGCCAAGAAAAAGGCAAGATCATCTTGTACTAATCCAGATGTGCTGTTCTACATAATATAAACACATCGGTCATATATAAATCATGGAGTCTAATGTGATGCTGTAGGAGGCTCTGAACTTTGCCATCAGTAATGAATACTGGGTGCACGCATTGGTCATGAACAGCTTTTTTAGAAAAGCTTCATGTGGCCCAGCCATCAGAAGGTAAGGATGCTTCCATTCATTTAGAAGTCAAGGCACTGACATCTATTCACATTTAAGGAGTGCTATTTGAGGGCTAGATACAGTGATGAATGCTTTTGTTTATTTTAGGTTCATCAGCAGTCTTCATGACAATGACCCGTTAAAAACATTTGATCAGGTCCATCTGGAGAAAATTCCAGGAGCTGCTTCTTTATTTACTATTTAAGCTCTTTGTGTGTGTTTGTGTGATGTGTATAAATGAGGCTGTGTGCGTGTATTTGTTTAACACGTATGAATGAGCATGTGTGCGTTTTTATGATGAGTGGGTGTGTGTGTTGTGTGCATGTCTGTCTATGAACTCATCTAACTTTCTGCAATGGGGTACCATTCTTCCAGAAATGTGGGGTCAATAGCTGGAGAGATTCGTACACACATCTGGCCATAATCCTGGCGATCAAATTCAGGCAAAACATACCCAGACATAAATTCATGCAACCTTAACCAAGAAAGTACTTAACCAGTAATGCAAGATCTGCCCCATGTTTTACTGTAGCCTGACATTTAAAATGTTTGCTTGTGATGTTGCAATACAGAGAACTGAGATATATGAATACCTATTGTTTCTCACTGGAGGCAATTCACGTCCCAGATTCCAGGTATATTTCTTTGACTCAAACATTCTTCTATCGAAGTTATGTCAAAATGTACTATTGTATGGCACCTAGTCTTTTTGCTTTCTTTATAAATAACACCCAAACATCTTCTCAGATAATAGATTATCTTAATTTTGGGGTCTTGATATTTGGATACTGTATGCGTGGAGACTGTTAAGGGCAGGACGCTTTACTGAGGCCTTGAGATATGTGGAGGCCATTGCAATCGTGGTTTTAGCCACATCAGATAGACCTTGCACGGCTATGCCCAATTTCCTGGAGGTAGGTATTTTAGTTCTTCCATAGACTCTGTCTCGTGAGAAGCTCTTAAAGTTAATGTACTTCAGTAGAGCCAAATACGTTGTTGAAATTGGTTGCTGGGTGATTTTTTTGTAGCTTTTTTGAAGCTAGCCTACTGGGTTGAGCCTCCTTGGATGAAAGACCTCAAAAGGTCTGGTAAACACCCAGCCCATGAGGACCTTAATGAGCCTCAGCCTCAGCCAGATCCTATGGTGCCATCTGACAATGAGGCTGTCTCAGCTCTGGCAGAGGGATGGAGGTGCTCAGACCAGTATCTCCTTAGGGGGGCGTTCCTCCTGGTCCACTCCAGGACTTCTCTGAGGCCCAGAGTGTGGACTTCACCTCTGCTCCGGTAACCTTGCGACTAGATGTTAGGAAAGAGGAGAGTGAATGCCTCTCCCCTGTGGAGCTGGACTCCTGCGATGAGCCTTCACACTCAGAAGAAAGCCTTCCTGCCTGCTTGAGCAACTCAAAGTTGCTGAAAGTACAACCAAAGAAAAATAAATCTGCCTTAAGGGTTTGTATAAGTGACCAAACGTGACCAAAGATTTGAATGATTGAATGATTGGGGTTTTCCTCTGCTTTGTTTGTCTTTTTTTTTTTTAGGTTTGAGTGTGACTTTTTAGGTTTGAGTGTGACTTTTTAAGTTTGAGTGTGGCTTTTTAGGTTTGAGTGTGACAGTTTTGGATTCGCTGCTTCAGCTGGTGTGGCAGAACACAGAAGTAGTTCAGCTCCTCTCCATCAATTAAGGAGGAATATTTTTACTGCATTTGATCTTACTAATGATTAATCAACCCATTTCAATAAACAACAACTTTGCATTACATGTAAGTCTAAACATTTATTTCACAATAAGGTTAAACATAATAATGAGAAGTTATTCCTGATAAATTGCAAACACTTCACGCTTATGTGCGTCACTCGTTTTGCAACTCTCCCACGTGTGCTAGGCATTCCGCTCTGTGAACTATAGGGAACTGACAGTGAAAGGTGGACTTTTATAAAACTTCTGCTTACTCCTCCCTCAGACCAAACCTATAATATCGGTTGAAACTTTTGTGTTAGAAGGTCAGTTTACTTAAGGTAAACTTTGTTCATAGACTCAGTTGGTTCAATTTCTCCAACAAGAATGGACGGGAAATCGACCGGGACCGATTTAGCCAGCAAGAAAAAATGTGTCGCGGTAGTTGGAGGAGGTTTGGTACGTTTTCGAAACTTAATGACAGTTATTGCAATCTAATTTTATGACATACAGAATTTTAAGTGATCTGTGCTGTTTTTGAAGAAGAGTCCTTTCGGTCTACATGTCTAATAGCCATAATAAACGAAACGGGAAGAACTGTGTAGTTTCACTTACGCAATGGGTTAAACTACATTTATTACAATATGGAACTATAATGAAAAAGACGCAAAAAGATAAACCTTCTAGTCGGATTTTATAAACACAACATGACCACGCTACTTGTGCATTTAGGGTCAACCATAATAGTTTTGTTTGTTTGCTGATATGTAAAACATGGAAAGCTCTTTCTGAACTTTGAAACTTTGCTTTTTGATGCACTGTCTGTCTAGGTTGGTGCTTTGAATGCTTGTTACTTTGCGCAAAGAGGGTTTGAAGTGCAGCTGTTTGAATCCAGAGAAGGTAGGATTAAAAGTGTAATCTAAAGCAGGTGAACCAGCTCTTTTCAACATGACAGTGACCCTAATCTGAATGTGAGGCCTCTTCTCTGATATTCCCTGTCTTTCAGACATAAGATGTGCTAAAGAAGTGCGTGGCCGAAGTATAAACCTGGCCCTGTCTCACCGAGGGCGCCAAGCCCTGAAGCACGTTGGGATGGAGGAGAAGGTGGGTGTTTGTCCCCTTTTAATCTCTTTACGCCGTGACTCAGACAAACTCTATTTTCAGGATGCAAGGCAACTGTTTCTGATTTTTGTTCTACACGATTCACACTGATGGATTTTTTTAAAGCCTCTTTCTTCCTCTCCGGGGAATAGCAGATGTAGGGCCTCATACTCTCTTTAGCAAGATGTTTAGTGTCGGGGTAAGCCTACCGCGAATCAGTGGGTCAGAGCGTTTTTTTTTATACTAACATGACTTTTCAACATGACAGATTTGGGCTTTCATGGTAGCTCCTCAAACAGGCTGATCAGGGTAGCGAAATGAGGAAACGTGTGGTGGGCCCATGAAAGTGAAGAGCCTTATCTCAGGCTGAGCAAGAAGAACAAGGAAATTGTTGCAACTCATAATATATTGTAGGCTACCACAACGGGGAGTGTTTTGTGGAACTTTTTGCGACACTTTTTAGCATTTGCCAGTAGATGTCGCTCATACGTTAAATTAAACAATTCTCATTATTGAATGTTTCATGCAGGGAAACTGGTATAATTGAATTACATTTTGTTTTTCTCCTGTTTGAATACAGATAGTTTCCAAGGGCATCCCGATGAATGCTCGCATGATCCACTCGCTGAGTGGGAAAAGGACACCCATTCCTTACGGAAAGAAAGGCCAGGTGAAGATACGTAAGGATATCCCCCGGTTTCAGACTAAGAAACCCAAAAGTTAGATCTTTTGTTGCAGCAAATAGGGCCCTTATTACACATACATAAGGCTTCAGTACAGACATTATCTTTTGCTGTGGCCCTCTCTCTGAACCAATAGGAACCCAGAATCTCTGTTAATCATTACCTACATTGGTGGTTGTCAACATGAGAGGGGATCTATCCTCATCACCTTTGGCATAAAGTAGTCAAAAGTGGGTATTTTATTGAGCAATAATTGTCAGTAAAAAAAAGGTAATTTTAAGGAGCTTGCTTAGGTCATCCAATGTAAG
The DNA here is from genome assembly GCF_963457725.1 of Sprattus sprattus. Classification (NCBI taxonomy): domain Eukaryota; kingdom Metazoa; phylum Chordata; class Actinopteri; order Clupeiformes; family Clupeidae; genus Sprattus; species Sprattus sprattus. The sequence continues at coordinate 25,612,385 of NC_137910.1, read as the reverse complement.
TCTCACCCTAACTTACAAAAGACAAACCAGCTTTGGACCTTGAACTCATGAGTCTTTTATTCATCTACCACAGAAAAAGACTACTGCAGGCCTGCAGATCGGGGGGGTTGTCTATTGTGTGCTCAGGTTTATAGCTCAGTATGGACATCTTGTGTTGTTCCATTTCCACAGCTAATGAAGTTTTTTTTTTAAGGCAACTGTTTTAAGTCAGATAGATAGCAAGCACAAACCTAATTTAAAAGAGAATCATTTGGTTTAACATCAGGGGTCAGTAATGTTTTGAGCTTAGCAAGGGGAATCCCATCATCAAGTCGACTCTAAGACCATAAATCGTAATGACAATGAATTGCAAAAGCAGCTTGAAAAATAGACTAAATCATGGGTGAAAAACAGATAGGGAGAGAGGCTGTGTGTGTGTGTGTGTGAGAGAGAGAGAGAGAAAGAGAGAGGGAGAGAGAGTCTGAGTAACTAATCATGAACTAGAATGGCATTTTATGGAGGAAAAGCTCATTCAGTCGAGCTGTTTAATCACCAGATTAAACCCGTACCTTGATGGGCCTCCAGCTGATCTGTTGGCCTTACATGAACCAGACAGCGCTTGAATGGGGAATTCAGAGAGGCAGTGAGTCTCTCTAAGGCTGCATGACCAGACCACTCTGAAGCACAAGGCCTCCTGCATTCCCTCTGGCCAGTCTACTCACAGTATTAGCCCTCACATGAGACCCTCTCCCCTCACCCCCTTGGAGATGATATCAGAGGGCTAAGGCAATCAGGATGATTGTAAAATGCTGCTATTGTGTGTTGAATGGTTGTTAACATTGTGCTGTGTGATTTTTTTCTGTAGTTCATCCTTTCTGTAGATAGAGCCAACCTCAACAAGGAACTGCTAACAGGTACTGCAAAACATCACCGTAAAATGTTATGATGATGTAATGTATGTCTTAATGTATGTAATGCATATTCATATATGCATATATGTGAATTACTTGATTGTGCAGATTTTTCCAGAACTGTTTTGACATTGCTACAAAAGTATTTGTAAACTTCATGGATTATCAGGAATAATGCACAGGGGTTGTTGTGTCAGGAGGATTGAGTACTGCATGACCCCCAAACTGTTTTGTCTCGTAATGGCAGCGGCAGAGGCTTTTCCCAATACCACCCTGAACTTTGACCACAAACTGGTGGACTGGAGCAAAGAAACGGGGGCAATGACATTTCTCCGGTAAATAGGAACTGCACACACAGACATTCACCTACACAGGACATGTGCACACACACACACACACACACACACACACACACACACACACACACACACACACACACACACACACACACACACACAGACACAGACACACAGCACAGATAGAAATCAGAATCAGAAAATCTTATGTAATCTCTGCACTTCAATAGGAGCTTGACTTTAAAGTCTGAGTCCTAGTGTGTGCAGTAATCTATGTAGGTACCCATGTCATTTTCTCAAGAGGAAATCTGTGACCAAACTTGAACTCTCTCTGTATTATTATTTGATCAGTTGTTGTGTTGTGAGTCTTTTCATGTTTACAATACTCTTAAAATGTAAAAAGGGTTTAGTGTGTGCATGTGCTTTGGGTTTAGTTTGGCTAATCTACTTGTTTATTAAGACACCTTGCATGTCTAGAATGTAGGCAGCCATCCTTGAAACATGTGCACAATTTTACAACTACATTTACTGCGTTAGAAATGTTCTACAAATTAGAGACGGCCTATTACAACTACACTTTGGTATAGTTTTATGTAATGTTTTATGTAACAGAGTAGTTATGGCAAAATTCACGCGGAGAATGATTCAATTCAGAAAATGAACATTTGTGTTTTCGGACATAATTCACAGCAACCCCCATGCATTGGGTGCTATCAGGCTGGTCACAGTTGAACTTATTACCACATCCTGCATTCCTTTAGCTCCTGGTTGTTTGATAATGGTTTCATAGCAATCTGAAGTACCTGCCGTAGCTGTATAATTTGTCCAGCCCATTGTAACCTCTGCCTGTGCATTCCAACATGACGTTGGTGGTAAGAGAATGTTATCTTAGGGCATCAAGGACAAAATGTACCGTAAAGGGATTGGCTGGTAGCAAATGCATAGCAATCGATATTGAGTTACAAAACCAAGCATTTTGAGTCTGTCTCTCTCTCTCACTCTCTCACTCTCTCTCTCTCCCTCTTTGTCTCTCTCTCTTTCTCTCTGTTTCTGCTGCTGCATCTCTTTTCCTATCTTCTCCTATCTTCCCCTGCTCTCTTATCCTGTTACTTATTATGTGTGTCTCCTTTGTCTCACTCATTCATTTCTGGTGTGGGTTTATGCTTTATATTGCATACATTTAGGTTCATCAGGTTTATTTGGTCATTCAAGTATATTTGCTCTAATTGGTATCCAAACTGTCATTATTTACAGTTGTACTTATCCATTAACATTGAAGCTTACCATTTATTACATCAGTAAAGTGCCCATTCATTAACCATTCATATAACTCATCCTGTGCTCTGCCATTGCATCTCACATTTGGCTTATATTCTGCGTGGTAATATTGTAGGTCATTTAATAATTGAATGGAGTCAGATTCATTGTATTTTACGCAATATTCGCCACCCTAATGCTTTATATCTGTCACGTAAGGTTCAGACTGCCTTGTGTCTTCCATCGCTGGTAGCATTTTCGCAGCCCTTGCATTACTATTATTAGCTGCTGTGCTTGTGTTTCTGTTTAGGAGAGTTATTACAGGTCAAACGGTTAAACGGTGAAGTCACAGCATTAGTGTTATCTTCGTCTAGCCACAATTATAGATCAAGAAGCCTGTGGAGCCTCACGTCACTGATTTGTGATTATCATTGATCCACTCTCCTGGAAACACACGCACCAATGAAAATTGATATATGCCTTTGTAAAGTCTGCAATATGCTTTGGCCAAGTGTTTTCTAATAGAAATGTATTTCCATGTGTGCTGCAGGCCAGATGGCATCAAGGAACAGTACCAGGTTGATCTGATTGTGGGTTGTGATGGAGCCTTCTCCGCCATTCGCAAGCAGTTCCTCCGCGAGAGCCGCTTCAACTTCAGCCAGACCTACATCCCCCATGGCTACATGGAACTCACAATACCTCCCAAGGATGGCGATGTTAGGACCAGTTTCTTTAAATATTTGAATTTCACAGATGGGTTGTGGTGCTTCTCTGCATTGAGATGCATATTCATTTGTTTTTGGATGTAACTATTATAAAGTGTGTGTGTGTGTGTGTGTGTGTGTGTGTGTGTGTGTGTGTGTGTGTGTGTGTGTGTGTGTGTGTGTGTGTGTGTGTGTTTGTGTTTGTGAGAGAGAGAGGTAAAGAAAAGAACACCAGTGAGATTAGCAGGTTCGAAGCACCCTTGTGTTTTCCTCCACCCATAGGCAAATACAGTTCAGTGTTGCACCAGCAATTATTGTTAAAGAGCTCCGCTAAATGTGAGAGGCGAAGAGTTATAGTTTCACCCCTGTCATTCCATCCTATAGTTCGCCATGGAGACCAACTATCTTCACATCTGGCCCAGGAACACCTTCATGATGATTGGCCTTCCAAATTTAGTAAGTGGCCTGTGTTCTTGTTCTTCTATGAGGTGGCGCAAGGCCATTCCACATGTGATCCCATTGTGGATTAACTCAGACACTTTATATGTAAAAGTAATGTGGAAATGCCTCAGGAATATGTCAGACGCCAAAGACCTCGGAAAAGGCAGGGCCTTGGATTATCTTGAGGGAAATCCGAGACACAGATGTGTATTAAGAGACTGCGAAAAAAAGCCCCTCTGTTTTTTAGTAGTGATCCATTATTCATTATAGACGTATGAAGAGGAAATTAAAAAATCTTCAGTCTCCAACATGTTTTATGAAACCCTTAGGGCCTAATTTACTAACAGGATTGCGCCCATTTCTGGCGTAAAATAGCGGTCGTAAACATAAAACGGTATTTAGCATTTGAGTAGAGTCGCATATTAACGCTTTGAGGGTGTGTACCTGCAAACAGGTGGGATGGTTCCGAAACGTGGGTGGTAATGCGCTATTTAATGGGAGGAGTGCGCCTAATGATGTATTGCGTCTTATTTACTAAACTGCCTGGTGAGCACACATCTCTGATTTGCAGGCTTATTCTCCGCCTCATAAAAGCACGTCTTAACCAGGAAGCGCATTTCTACTGAGTCTGAAAACGTTGATATGGCAGCAGCAAGGCGACGACAGAAACAGAGACAGCGACCAGAAATATTTGTTTCAACTCGTATAATTCATATTCATATATATGAAATTAAACTTCCGAACGTAATTGGAGAAATTGATCGCACCCACATGCGAACAGTCCCACCTTCAATCCACGAACACGTTTACCAAAACAGAAAGCACACATATTCAATGAATGTCCAGGTCATATGTGATGCCAACATGACCATTACTTACGTGGTAGCGGTCTGTCCATGACAGTTTTATCTTCCGGAATAGTGCCATCTATCCATGATTGAGCAACGGTGATTTTGGCTACTTGGTAAATGTATTTGTTTCAGTGGGGATATATTGTAGTGAACCCATGTCCCTTGTAGAACGTATTAATCTCGCCATGTACACATCTATATTGTTATAATAGACAGTTTATGCATTAATGCCACCAATAGCATATTATTTATAATCGTGTTCTTTTAAACATCTCGCTGTAGGTGATGGCGGGCAAAACAACAATATAACCCATTGAATCAGGTTCAGTGATTGAGCGAACGTGAACCAATATATCTATCTCGTTATCTATTCGCTGAACCTTAGTTTTTTTCTTCCTCGAATCTCCATGGTGGCAGTAACTTGCTGGCAAGTTCTCCAGTCTTTTAATGGTGCGCTAAATAATGATTGCCCAGCGTGTATCTGGCTTGATAAATATCACGGAAAATGAGGGGAAACACTGTGCGTTAATGTGCGCCTGGCAAAGGCGCAGATTAAGATGCGTTCGCAAATCAATGTTAGTAAATCAGGGTCTTTAAAGGGTGGAGTAAGCACAGTTTGCCCAGCGCAGATCTGGCTTGATAAATACCACGGAAAATGTGCAAAAACACTGTGCGTTAATTTGCGAACGCAGATTAAGCAGCGCTCGCATATTAGTAAATCAGGCCCTTAGTGTCTCTGTGTCCTGTATAGATGTAGTGTCCTCAGTTTAAGACAGCCATCTGTACATCTTCACTCTTATGAGCTGGCATTCCCCCTCTCCCCACAGGGCTTTGGTAAGAGCCTTTAAATGAGACTTACACACATACACACATATACACACACAGACACACACACACACACACACACACACACACACACACATACACTCTTGTCAGGTTAAAGTGTCTTCTTTCAAGTCTGCATTAGTGCTGTCACTCTGCGTTGCCCCTGGGTACATTAGCTAGCGCTGTGAAAAATGGCTCTGCTCGAGGCATGTTGACGTGGTAGTGGCACTTTAAACGTGCCCAAGGGGTCCACACTGCCTTTTTTCTCTCAATGACTCTAAGGTGTGGATGGGTTATTTGATGACACTGTTCATCCATCATGAAAATTGTATTCTATTCATCTTGCAGTTGTGTTCAAGGATGACAACGGTGATTGAGTGATGAAAGAGGAAAATCATTTTGTAAGATTAATCTCTGTCAGCAAAGAAAGTAGTTGAAGTATCTTACATTTTCTTTTTTATTGTCTGGAATATCTTATCACTATATAAGTTGCTGTTTCTACCAAACTAGCAAACACACTGTCATTAAAGTTGACAAGAATATTGACTTCTGCTGATGAGAATAGGAAATCCACTTTGTGTCTTTGTATTTCTTTCTCATCAAAAGGACAAGACTTTCACCCTCACGCTTTTCATGCCCTTCGATGAGTTTGAGAAGATCACTACACCTGACCAGGTCTTGGACTTCTTCAACACATACTTCCCAGATGCCATCCCGCTTATAGGAGTGTAGGTGACTTCTCGCCCCTTCTCTCTCCTCTGATTATGCTCTCTGGATTTCTTCTTCTCTCTCTGCCCGTTTTCTCTCTCTCCTCTCTCCTCCCTGGGTTCTTCTCTCCTCTCTCCTCCCCGGGGTCTTCTCTCTCTGTGGGTGTGTATGTGTGTGTGGGCTTCCAGCCCAGCAACATCCGCAGCTGTGGTTTTTGGGGTGTGTGAAATTACAGACTCGGCACGCAGCGAAGCCAAGGGCGATGAGGTTTTAATCTAAAGCAAAACGGCGCAGGTGACACCGTGACACCGTGAGCAGCTTTGAGACGGAGCTTTCTAGGTCGGAAACGAATCTATATTTCTGCCAGGAATTAATAAGTGCTACAGCTGAATGTGCAAGGGTTTCTTTTGATATGGGTGTCACCTTAGAAACTGGAGCTGATGGATGTCTTTGCTATATTAAGGTTCCCTTCCGCTCAGTGTCTCACCTTGTTTGAGGTGAAGATGCCCTTATGCATGTACTGTATGTTACCATACGAAAACAAGAAAGAAAATATGTGTTATTCTCATGCTACCCTCTTATTATCTTATCTTAGTTGTTTACCGACTTAGAAGAGTAATTACCTCCAGCAAGGAGGTTATGCGATCGGGTCCGTTAATTTATTTGTCCGTCTGTCTGTGGACAAGATTTCTCAGAAACTGCTGGGCAGATCTTTCTGAAATTTTCACAAGAGGTGCATCTTGGTCCTGGGACATCCCCATTAAAATGGATCCGGATTCTGGATCCGGATTTGTGTACCTCCTTGCTGGAGGTCAGAAATCTCGGATTGCTCTTGTTTATGATGTTTTTCATGGCCACCTCAAACCACTGCTTCTGCCTTTGGTTAGTAATGCTCCTCATCACAGTGTGAAAGCCCAGTCTGTCAGATTTACCCCAACAAGATATTATGTTCCTACAGTTGGATTAACTCATAGATAACAGTTAGCTCTATGATGGAAGAACAAAGTGTGCAAATCTACCAGAAGTCAACCTGCTAGAACAACGTATCCTTTAGTTTATCTTTTCCATGACCTTGTCCCTAGTAGATGTCTATCACATTTGAACACATTATTCCATATGTAGAATCTATGTATGTACTCTCTATATGTTTATTTGCGACTGTCACCCTTAGTGAAGCATTGAAGACTGACTTCTTCCGTCTCCCGGCCCTGCCAATGGTGTCAATCAAGTGTGCCCCGTATCACTTGAACAAGTGTGTCCTAATGGGGGACGCTGCCCACGCCGTGGTGCCTTTCTATGGACAGGGCATGAATGCGGTAAGTGGCAGGGGGTATAAGAAAGGACTGGAAAGAGACGGGGTGAGTGAGAGAGCAAAACAGTGAGATGGAGAGGAATGTTTAATATTTTTTTCAAATTTGCTCTAGGGATCTTGAGATGGAAAGAAATGTTTAATATTCTTCAAATATGCTTGTGGGGTCTTGAAACAAGGTACAGAAGGACATGCCTGTGTGCGTGATACAGTACAGAGCATGGGAAAAGAGCCTTGCCAATCACAATCATGGTCTCTAAGAGAAAGAAAGTATGTAAGAGAGTACTTGGGGAGGGTGGATTGAGAGGCAGGCTGTCACGGCACTGCTGTTAGCAATTTTTTCGTTGCGTCGGGTACTCATATCAGATGGAATTGGATGTGGAATTAGAAGCTGGGAGCAGGGAGTTATAAATATCCCCAGAGTCATGCACTAGAAGATGTGCCTCAATTAAAGCTATTGCAATTAAGTGGTGTTAAAATATTAAGTAAACAATAAAGCACTGTGTGAAAACCATGACGTTGTGTGTTATTGCGGATATGAAGAGAGTGCGCTGTTCATTCACTTTTTTTATTTAATGGAAAAGATATGAATTTAAATAAAATGTGAATGGAAAGTGATTTGCAATTCCTCACAGGGCTTTGAGGACTGCCTTGTTTTTGATGAAATAATGCAGAAGTTGAATGAGGACTTTGGTAAGCATGAAAACCCTCCCACATAACCTTCTTGATGCACGTTAAGAGCCGCATTCCCTAAACATAGCTCCTAAACAGTACCGACACAAACCTGTACCATTCTCAGTGTTTGTCTCAGTGACAGTAATTTGTGGTCAACGGAAGTAACTGTGTTTTTGTTTGCCTATTGTAAGATGCCGTGCTGCCAGAGTACAGCCGCGTCCGAGTGCCCGATGACCACGCCATTGCAGACCTTGCCATGTACAACTATGTTGAGGTAATGGGCATCATTAGTGTGTGTTTCTTATTTCTAGCTTTAGTTGATATGTCAGTTATTATTATTAGCAGGGGTTAATCACTTTCATTCCCTTCCAGTCCAGCTCAGTAGATATAAAACTACATTTAGTAATTATCTCCTGTAGAGACTTTTAATTTGTGCTCTTAATTAAAGTGGAAATGAATTGGCTGATGAAACATGGGGCGAACCTTAGCAGGGAAACACCCCCCAAACCCATTCTGCACTGTTAGTGGCCATTTGGTCTTGCCAGAAGCCCATTACCAGCACCGACCGAGCGCCCTTTGTTTCCCTCTGCTAGCTTTTGATGGCGGTGTTACCCACCAAAACGGCCTGGTTCATCATTAGCCTCACTGTCTCCCATTCCCACTTTAAGAGGGAAGCCGACGGCGTGTAGTGAAAGCAGCTAAATACAGTTGGGGGGTATTCTTGTCATTGTGTCTTTGCTGTGGGGGCCTCTGCTGTTTTAGTACAGGCTCCCCCCATAGTTTGTGTGTGTGTGTGTGTGGTGGAGCTGCCAGGCGTAGGCAGTGAGAGTTCGATGTGACGGCCTCCCACATCACGGCCTGTTAGGCTGTTGCCACTCTTCCCCTCCCACTCAGCCCACCTACACACAATACCAGTAATTGCTCAAGTGACACCATCCTTATCCGAAGCTCACACTGACATACACACACACACACATATGATCACACACACATTCATGCACAGACAAATGAACACCCATAACACGCTTGGCAAAATGCCCTGGTGAGACTTTTTAGATTACCGTGGCTAAATATAGCTTGCTTTTTGAGCACACTTGTGGGCACATACAAACACACACACACAGCTCCACCGAACCCCAACACCTGCACGCACACACAGATGCATACAATGCTCACACTTTTTAGCAGAGAAAGATGTGTTGAAAATGGGGACTAACTATTCGAAATACCGTTACATTCTTCTACATTTGTGCTTGTTTTTCAGATGCGGGCACATGTCAATTCTAAATGGTTTAGATTCCGCAAGCACCTTGACGACATCCTCCATATCGTCATGCCAAAGACTATCATCCCTCTGTATACAATGGTACGGCAGTGCTGCTGGTTTTCTTTTAGTTCCAAGTCCCATTTTATTTGCTCCATATACCTTTTTGGGTCGGGTGAAATAGCATGAAAGAAGACCATCTTTGTCCTTCAAGGAAATGTTGAATTGAGTGTTCACCCCTCTTTCTCGCTCTCTCTCTCTCTCCCTCTCTCTCGTATTTATGTCACAAGGTCACATTTACAAGAACCAGGTACCATGAAGCTATAAAGCGATGGCATTGGCAAGACAAGGTGAGACTTTTCTTGTGTGTGTGTGTGTGTTCTTCATCTTCTGATATACAGTGTCCCATCCCCACTTCAACTCTGTCCCAGTTCAAATCCTGCAAAGTGCATAGTCATGTTGCCATCCTCTTAAGCTGTACGTGCTGAAGTCTGTCCCATTTCATGGGCAATAAACCCAAGGAGATGGGGGCAAACTAATGGAGGTGTTTCCTCTGTTCAAACAAAGCTCAGAGTCAGGCAGAGCAGGTTAGCTGTCAGGCTTGGGAAGGAAAGAAATAGACAGGAATCCACTGGTTTTTTTTTTTATGTAAGGTCAAAGTGTATAACATTGTTTACAGCTATGCTCTCCTGGATCAGCCCCAGTTGGCTCCATTGGTGTTGGCCTGGAGTGGTTGACACGATGAGTGGGCGATGGCTTTGGCTGTCACTCTGATCATAGTTACCAGGAACAGAACCACTGGGAGGGCGCTCTGGAACCCCTTTCACAAGTGCGTCAGATGCTAAATACAAGTGCCAGAAATATCCCCAATGTTGAAGATGGTTGAGAAATACTGTGGCAATAACACGCCTTTTTGTAACGAAAAACACTCTGATTCTAACCAAGCTTAAAGTAAAAAATGATTCATGTAGGTGTTATTTTTCTGAAGGCAGTAACACCGCTAGTGCTAGTGTGTGGGAAATGAGGGAAAGAAAATGGAGCATTTCAGTGTAAGAAGAAAACATGTCTTTCCGTGTCTTGCGGTGTTATGACACAAGCCTTGTGGGGGGGGGGGATGAAATGTTAATGAACCAGCACCAGTTTTCAACTCAAAGCTGTCTGGGCGAGACACGCTGCTTCTGCACTAAGGAATGGTGAAGGCGAGTCGAGTGAGTGAGCCCACTTTATATCTGATGGAAGCTAAGGTTGTTTTCTGCTCTGCAGGTGATCTCCAGAGGGCTGGGGATCTGTGGCCTGCTTTCAGTGGCCGGGGGGTCCTACCTGATCGTTAGGTATCCACCGAAGGTCAGCAGCGTCCCGCTGGACCAGCTCTGGAACCGCGTGCTGGCTCACAAGTGGTTCTAAGTAGCCAGGGACAGGTGGTGGGAGCTGGGGGTGGGTGCGTTCTAAAAAAAAACATACCCACCCCCCCCCCACCCCACCACGAGACCTCCTAGTCACAGACCCAGAGAGACGGGATGCGGTGACCTACATTGCCGTTGGGATTAAAAGTGGATGCTTGATGAGATGTTGATTAGATCAGGGACCTAAGGGGGGCATCCCTGCATTATTTGTGTTGTCGGACTGGCCTGGCGTGTGTTATTCTATCTGAGATAATCAAAATAAATAAATACACAGTTAATTTAAAGGGCATTATTTACGCGGGCCCCACTCACTCAGTGTGTGATGCCCGTGGACCAACCCACCCCTTCCCTGTTACATCCCGGATAGGTTATGCTACTACTTGTTGCACACAGTTATCAATAAGGCGAGCCCTAAAAAAAAGCTCGTCCAATCTGTATCTTGGATGTTGAGTCAAACGATCACCTAACTGTTAAAGCAGTAAAGACCAAAAATGAGATCTTAGGGGTCGGGAATCTTCATACTGTGGTTGAAACTATTTAAGTGCAATTACTGTTTTGAAATAAATTTATAATTTTCTGCAATCGATAAGTGATTGGTGTGTGGCTATGGTTGCCTTTCTCCACCTACACATAATGCATAATAGAGACACCTGAAGACTCATATAAAGAAATTAACCAGTTGAGTAGAATTATGCTTTTGTATCTCAGTTCTGAGATGATTTTCCGATCCGTAGTAACAAGTGGGTTTCGGACTGCCATCCACATTAACAAACAGTTTCATGAGTGGTGCAGTCAAGGTAAAATCACCATTCTTATCATTACACTGCTCACTCATAGGGTTCAGCCATTCAGCTTTGTCAAAAAGGCACCATCAAAACTGCCATTTAAACACAATCATCCCAACAGAACAGGAAGCACTCAAAAGGAGCTCAATCTCTATACTAGATACACGACAGCATAATGCAACTGCAGAGCACCTGACATTAGTCAGACTTTGATAGCATTTTTGTTTCTGGTGTTTGGGAAAAACTTTTTTTAAAAGCTGGTGAAAACGAAAAACATCTGTTATCTTTATTAGATCTGTACATGATAAAGAGTTCTGAAGAACGAAGTTCATGTTCATCAGCCAACCTGTGTACATGTCGTATCCGTCATGTCATATATTGTTGTCGACCAGCCACACAAGTGCTGCATATAATAATCAACTCAATATATAATCTCACTAATCTCTATCAGTGATTCAGTATCTCATTAATACTCTTTCCCTCCTGTGATGTGAGTTAATGTAACAATAAGAATAACCCCCTCGGGTTCCAGATAGAGAAGAAAGGGGCCTCAGATTTACATTTGGTATTTCTCCTCTTCGCTCCGAGGTATTTAAGTGATGCTACAGCTCTGTGGTAGAATGATATGTTATAAATACCTGACTTGGAACTGGCCTTAAACGTGTAATAACTTGCTGTTTCCAGCTGAACACGGGTGAGGTCCAGGGTGCTCTCTCCAAAAAGTGGATGAGCAACTGTGTGCTTTTGTGTGTTTTGCTGTGCTGGTCTGTGTGCACTGCGCCCGCCGGTAAGCTTACAGCGGACGCACCTGGATGACGTTGACCTCCGGGTTGCTGTTGCACCTGGACTGGACGTCCAACGGGTGTGAGTCGTTGGCGATGATGAAGACTATGGAGGACGAGCTGAAGGTCACCCTCTTCTTGGGCCGGTCCTGGCGGCTGCGGGACACCACGATGGGCCGGATGGGCCGCTCCTCGCTGGCCAACGGCCGCTCCTTGATGACGTGCTGGAGACGGACCAGACGAGAGCAGAGCAGCTGCAACAGGCACCGGCGAAACTGCAGAGACAAAGAAAGGCCGAGCAAAAGCAGAGATAGAATTCAAAACGCAGGGACAAATCATTTGATATTTGGGCTGATTTCAGGTCAGATGTGTACGCACCTTTCTGCTCATGAAGATGTAGATGACGGGGTTGTAGGCGGTGCTCGACTTGGCAAAAAAGGAAGGGATAATGGCGAGGGTGGGCGAGACCACGCCCTTCCTGCTGAAGGCCTCCATCATGGACACCACTGCGTATGGCGTCCAGCACACCAGGAAGCAGGAGATCATGAGCAGGAACATGACGGCCACCTTCTTCTCGTAGCGCAGGATCTTAATGATCTGCACGGTCTGGAGGTCCTGGATGGAGCGAAGCTGTATGAACAACAACACAGACCTTTTAAACCAATGAACACGCACTGCGTGTTTTTATGACTATTATTGTAATAGCTATTATTTGAAATGACTCAACAGCATCATTGTAGATGTGTTAATACAATTTAAAATGTGTTGGTACAACACAGAGGTTAAAGGTAAACCAGATATTACAACGTGAAGTTTGGCCATCACAGCTAATGAAGCGGTGTCATGGCAATGTTCCGAAAGCCCATTATTCCGACAGCCCGCTGTTCCGAAATTGTGAGCACAGCAACGTGAACCACTATGGCCCACATGCACATCCCAATGAATTGAACACACAATCATAAACATATAAATGCATTCATTTCACAAGCATGAACTTAAATTCAGAATATTATTATACACACATAGCATTTGCATCGCGATGATCATGCATGCCTTGTCAGTGCTTGTAATGTCCTGCAACAATCTGCCGGTGATTTCCTTCGCACGAATGGTTCCCTATATTCAAAACCAGAGTAGGCTAAATTAACAAATATTGCCTAGGAAAAGTGATATGCATGATAGCCCGGTGAGCGTCTCCCCTCCGCTGCGCAAATTAAATGCTGTGTGTGTTTTGTGCAACTTAAACTAGTTCTAAAGTATGCCAGCCAGGGGGACTTTTTTTTTCGGAATATTGAGATTCGGAATATTGGGCTTTCGGAACACTGAGCCGTCCCCAATGAAGCAGCATCTAGTTTAAGAGGCTGGAAAGGTAGTAACCTATCCTAGTGTTCTAATCTTGATAGATAGATACTTATCCTACATAATGTTTTATTCAAACTTGAAAGACATTTAAAGAGAATGAAGTGATGTGTGAAAGGTAAAGGGAAAGAACAACGTTTACACAGACTCTGTCAATTCAAAAACACACTCTGAAAAGTGATCCCGTACCAGCCAGCTTCTACTGTGACAATATGATCTGTCCAATTCAAAGTATTTGTTGAGGTTGAGTGGTATGAAAGCGTCGGTGGCTGCGTCGGTGGCTGGGGGGAGATAATGGAGTCTTGAGCACCGATTATAGCCAGTGTAAGTGGCACTCCTTCTTAGTTATATATGCCACTAATGGAGCAGGCTTTAGTGTGAACGCGACAAAAATTCCAAACTTCCAAAAATCTTCCTTTTAAACTTTTGCTGACAAAAACGTAAAATACAAACAAAACATGAATTCTGTAGGTCTTAAAAACAGTTAATCTGTACATTGGTGTTGTCGGTCAGAAAAACTGTGTTGCTCCTTAACCTAACCATCTCAAACTGAGCAACAAAAGTTGGTCACATGACCACCTTTCTCTCCTGATTCCACTACCGTCCACTACTTTTTACCAATCAATGTACTGTAAAATAATATTTCTCCATACATGAAATTATGAATTTACAGATTTAAATAAACAATATTCTAAGTAATATTTTTATACCACCAAAACCATTCTTCAAATTGGCTCTTACAGCCAGTGACTAGACTCATACTGCACTGCCCTTTGCCCAGAGCACACGTGAGACGTCTCTAAAGCACCCCTTAGGCTCCAGCAAGATCCACTGCGTGTGGGGGGTGATAATGGAGTCTTGAGCACCAATTATAGCCAGTGACTAGACTCATACTGCACTGCTCTGTGATCGGATCAGACCACACGTTAGACATCTCTAAAGCACCCCGTTTGGCTCTAGCAAGATCCACTGCGGTTATCTTATATAACCTCAAAACATTTCCGATGGGCACACATAGTTTCAAACATGCAATTTCAAGGGTACAGAGTCATAAGTGACAGCCTTTCCCCTAGGCTGAATAATCGCACCTGACACTACTAATCAGTCATTTGATGTCCAAGGTCAATCACTGAAATTAACATGTGTCCCTGTATGGTAGAAAAAAACACTCATTGCCTGAATGACTGGTCCATAGAATTAGTCATTACAAGCGAACTGTGTAATTTAAGATTTATAATGACTAGATAACTACAGGCAGACATATTTGGATTTTAACAAGTATGACCTCACCTTTGTAGAATAATACTTGTTTGCTGCAGTAATAATAACCACAACGTCATTGTTCACTTTCCCACAGAGATGCAATGCTCAGCCATGATAGCCCATTATGTGACTCATTCATGCAGCTCACTTCAACCTCTCTTTCAATCATTCAACCATCCATTTATCTTTCCATCGAAGCTTCCATGAGTTCATTCCTTCAGTTAGTTTGCCGATCACTCCGCTCAGCCTATAAGTCATTCCTTGTCAGTTTAGAATAGATTCGATGAGACAACCACTCCCTCGCCACCTAACCCATAGCATAAACAACATCTATATTCGGTGACACTGAACACTCGATCAAATAATCTTCAGGAAAGTCACTCAGCCAAGTCTTGACTCACCAGGCCATGTCCCATTTCCTGCCTTCGCCTCTGGAAATACGCAGTTTTGGCAGCACAGGCGCACAGTTTGTGTACACAATAAGAGGGTCAGTCTCTGAGCCTCGGTACCAGCCGGCAATGTGCTGCGTCGGCTGGGTGAAAGTGGATGGATGACTCAGAGCTGCCAGCTGCTGCTCTGAGTGCTCTCCTGAAGGGATTCAAAGAAGGCAGTGGCGGACCTGCTGTGGCTTCTGGTGAGTGTATGTTATGGTGGCTTGCTTCCGGGATGTCGTAAATACTTGACAAAGGTTAGACTGTCTTAGTGCAGGCACCACATCTGACATATGGGGCCGCAGGTTAGCTCATGCGCAAAACACACACACGCACAAACACACACACACACACACACTCACACAAACACACTCACACTCACACACGCACAGGCATACGTGCACACAGACCTCTCTCCCCACTTGTATGTCACTAACTATAGCACACTGCTGAGTGAACCCTGGATTGCCTCCAGCTGCCTTGTCTTGGCTCCACTGGGTCCCTCCAGGCGATGCCGTACAGCTGATAAGATCAGCGTCACACAGCTGTAAAGCTCCATGGAAAGTACAGGCTGTTTGTGAATACTGGTCTTGTTTTACACCCACACCAACCACACAATGCATTCGTAGCAGCACCTCAGGCCTCTCTATATAAAAATGAAACGTGCTGCTTTCTCTCCGTCTTGACCCATATACCAGTATTAAGTTGAGCATGAAGGACGAAAAAATGGTTTAGAGAAGAGGAGTGGATGTTTCAATGAAGAGAATGCTTTCTGGAGGTGCTGAAAAACAGGTTGATAACAAACAGATGCAGAGAGGGAGAGCTGATGGGTGGAATTGAGCCGGGTAGTTGTGGGTATACTGCACACAAAGAAACAGCGTCCATATCCACATCTCTTGGGGAAACCAGAGTTAACCTACTTTACCTCACTCTCAATACGTAGGAATACCAAAAGTGTGAAATTTCATTTCTTTAGCGGTTGGGAGGACGTTGGTATACCAATAAGGTAAGGCAATCATTAGGTTGACTACTCCGCACCAGAGGGGCTCCAAGGTCAATATTTTGCTTGGAAGGAACTAACCAAAGTTTTAAGTTGCTATTATAGCAAGGGCACACTACACTTGCATCAAAAACCTACAAAACTTTACACCTTCACAACAACTCGTGCATATTTAGTAAGAAAACCAAAAAAAAATCCTTACCATGTGTACGGTGTACAAGATGTTGCCATAGCAATACGCTATGATTCCCACGGGCACAAAGAAGCAGCCCAGCAGGAAGAGGAGGATAAAGGAGGCATCGTTGGGGTCCTTGGAGGCCCAGTCTAGCGAGCAGCCCAGCTTGTGGATCTCCAGCGTGTAGCGGTTCCAGCCCAACAGGGGCGCCCCGGTCCATGCGATGGAGTACAGCCAGATATGGGTAATGGCCCGCCAGGCCCAGGGGAAGTCAACAACCTTGGCGTGCACCACCCGAATGTACCGCTCATACGCCAGGGCAGAGAGAGTCATGATGGACACGATGCCTAGAGTACATACACAGGCAGGGGAGAGTATGGGTCAGTGGGCAGTTACAGAAGAGGTGACCCTCAAAACAGTATTCTGAATGAGCCTCTAAACAGTAGCTGGGATGGTTCTAACTAACCGTAACAAGCTGACTTTCATACTACTGCTGTCACACAAATATTGATGCAAATACATTGCAATATATCTAGTTAACAAATGATAGGTAATAAATACACATAGATGAACTTAGTCATTTAGTCACGCCATACAGACTTTCCAAAGAGCCAACCTAGATTCAGTCTGTTTATTCGAGGTTTGAACCTCTTACACCAAAAGTTGCAGCTTGGCATGTATGTGCATGTATTTCACATGCATTGTGCATCTCCCAACAATATTAATTTTGCACAGTCCTATGGGAATTCTGATGCTCACCTATAGCTTTACCCCAAACCCTCATCCTTTCCTCTTGAACTCCCCTGCATCTGACAGTGTGCTTGTGCTAGCCTCCAACCCAGCTGTGCTGTCACTAAATCAATTGCTGAGTTGGATCCCACAGTAATTACCTGAGGCAGACATTTTTTTTGGCGCTCCCTAGCAACAAACCTAGCATCTCCATGCACAACCAACTTGGCATCTCAGGACTGTTGTGTAGAGTGACACAATGAACCAATTACGTAGGACCACACAGACCTCACTGACAGGGGAGAGAGCGGGAATGAGAGCACTCAGGACATACTTCAGGATATGCAGCTGCTGAATAGGCAGAGAGACATGTTTCCTAAAATATGGATGATTTCCTAAGAATGGCTGTGCAGTGTTTTGACTAAAAGCCAAAAGGGATAATGCAGTTGAAATTGATGTGGGTTTAAATATCATATCTGATTCATTTTCTTACCAGAAAAAAACATTACATCCCATTTCTATTGAACTTGTCTGTGTAAGCAGCCTTCCTAACCGTGTCAACAGCTTTCAGTGAGAGTGAGTTTAGGACATGCACCTCTGATCATAAATCAGACGTCATTAAAATGCCAAGAGACTGCTGGTACCACTGACCCACTTCTGCTTTCCATGTCTTAGTTGCCAAACAGACTTGATGCATAAAATACAGAGGCAACTAGAGTCACAATTGATTTCCCGCATAGCCCTTTGTGTTATAATTTGTAAAAGGTAATTGACAAGGTGACCTAGCTTCATCAGTGTGACACATTGCGGGCTGCAGCACTGAACAAGAACATCCAAAGATCCCAATTGCAACACAAGCTGTGTAATGTTGCTGATTAACCTTTTGATAAGCAGGACAATCCCACACCTTAAAATTAAAACAATATTAACCAGATGAAGGACTTAACTATTTCAAACACCTTATCCATTAAAACATGTGTAGCAGGTTGAAGCTACCTGGCTTACTCCTCCCAGCTATTTAGCTTGCTTTGCAGTGAGTGGCTCTGGGCAGTTAACTGCAAGCCAACCGCAATGTCTAAGCCCTGTTACAGGTATGACTAGCCCCCTTTGTCTTTCTACTCGTTGATTTCATAGCGTGGGATTATAGGAAATGTTCCGTGTAGGAACTCCCTGGCTGCAGCAGCCCCGTCATCGGTGGAGTGGGCTCTCGTGACTCAACGCCGTTAACCATAGGTATGTTGCATCATTGATCAATAGTTGACTGGTTAATGTAGGACCTGGTTTTAAGCAGATCTTTTCTGTATTTCAGGGAGTGCTATTTAGTTGGGGTGCGGCCGCCAGTCGGCTACATCGGCGCTGAACATCTGCTGCTTTGCTTACATCTCCTCATGCTACGTTTTGCCCGCGGTCTCCTTTGTTATGGCCGTCTGATGCGTTTATAAGACCTAGCCTACGACTTGTGTCTAGCTCCCGTGAGCAGCAGGCTAGCTTGTGGCACAGTAGTTTGCTCAACTGTGTTTTCTTACGCCAGTCCCTGTTTTGGATGAATGTGTGTGAATTCATGTGTAATTGAGTTACCCTCACTCATTGTTTTCTCTTTACATTAATTTATTTGCTTATTTCATTACACCCTTGTCTGGAGGCCTTTTCATATGCTGTGGAGGGGATTGGCCAAGTTATTTTGTGATTAACCTTTTTGTTTGAACTCTTTTTGTTTTCCTTGGTTTGTCCACACTGACGGGAAACTTAGAAGCCACTAGCCTCCCACCGGTAAGCTTCAGCCCTCACCTCCCCCTCTCTCTGGTGTGTGTGTGTGGGTGTGTGGGTCCTGTGAATCGGGTGGAGTGATCGTGTGTGCGCGTGTGTTGTTTGCTGTGGTGTGTAGTGCATTTGGTTGCTGTGACTCCCCAATGTTTGCTGTGACTTCCCCATGTTTGCGGTGAGACCCCGGCACTTTTTGAGTGGGTTGCCGTATATGTGCTTTTGAAGTTTTATAAATAAAATTCAATTTTTTATACTGGACCACTGTCTCTGGCTAATCCATCCATGAACCTGAGTGCCTTATCAGAATAAAATAACTAATTCTTTGGGTGTAAGTCCCATCGTGGCGTAGTCTGCTCCTTGTCTGGGCCTAAGCCCTATTACCTGTATCTCCACCTGCCACATTTGGCGTAGTCGGCAGGATGTCTTGGTAAAGCCAGAGACGTGTTCCAGCTCTATTTTTGTTCTTCTCTTTTTTTTCCTATTCCTTTTGTGCCGTTCTTCTGTTTTTTTTTTCTCCGTCATAAGCAAAGCAGCAGCTGTTCCTTGGGTAGACAGGTAACAAGGCAGGTAAGGTAGGGGTTTTTTTACTAATTAAATTGTGCTCTGCTCTAATATGGACCCAAAGGGCGATGAGGGTAATGAATTGCAGCGGTTGAGGGACAGAATTGCACAGCTAACAGTTAATAATGAGCACCTACGTCAGGCTCTGGTCTCGGCATCAGCCCCGGCCTCTGCATCAGCCCCGGCCCTGATGGCGGGCCCTACCCGAGACAGGTTAATTTTTGTCCCTCGTGATCGGAAAGGCCCCATGTTCAGTGGAGGGTCAAGTCAGAAATTGAAGGAGTGGATTGAGGAGGCCGAAGCTTGCATAAGAGCAAGACATCTGACCTCTGTCGATAATGCGTTCTTTCTTTACGACCACTTAGAGGGGGAAGCTCGGGATGAGCTAAAATACCATCCACGTACTGATCGGGCAGACCCAGACCGAATACTTGCAGTTTTGCGGGAAGTGTACGGTTGCACTGATTCCTATGTAGCCCTACAGGAGTTCTTCTTCTCCAGAAGGCAGCAAGAAGGGGAATCCTTGCAGGAGTTCTCCCTGGCCTTGCTGAAACTTATGTTTATGTTGTCCTTGATGGGGCTTTGCGTCGTGAACTCAAGCAGATGGTACGCCGGCAGCCGACTGCCACTTTGCTAGAGGTGCGGAGTGAGGCCATCAGGTGGGAGCGGGAGGGTTTACCTGGTGGTGTGAGAGGCCGCAGTTACTCTGTCCCCTCAGCACTGGGCCTTCAGTACAGGGTTCAAGGTGGTTCCCAGAATTTGGTCCCAGCGCCGCCTGCTTCTGAACTGAGTGAGATCAGGGTCTTGTTGAAGGGTCAGCAAGAGCAGCTGAAAAGCCAACAAGAACAATTGCAGAAGCTCACTCAGACTCTGTCACTTTTGCAAAATTCTGCCCAACGCAGTCGCTCCCCCCGCGATCCTTCTCAGACATGCAGGCGGTGCCGACAGCCTGGCCATTTTGCTGCAGAATGCGATGGAGTTCGCGCTCCCGCTCGCTTTCAACCTCCTTCCTAGGCCCCGCGACATTTGGGTAATCAACCTCGTGTAGCGCCAGAGTCGGAAAACTAGTGCCCACCAAACTGCCGAGCCTTAGTTCGGGTGGGGCCACTATTGGCTCAGGGCTTGGGTCCCAGGGGTGGGGGAGTGCGTCCAAGTTGATGTCATCATGCCCTCATATTACGGTGTTATTTGGGGGAGTAGAGGTACCTTCGTTGATTGACACGGGGTCCATGGTGTCAACAATCACGGAGAGTGTCTTTCGACTCTGTGGGAAATGAATGCCAAAGTGTGGCGTGTTGGTGGTTTGTGATCCTCCAAACAGCCCGTCCCCCCAGGTTCCTGGTATTCTGGGGATGAATGTGATCCGCAAATGCTATCAGGAGCTATTTGGAGAGCATGGTGTGGCTTTCTTTGATCTGCCCTCTGTGTCTGAGGCTCCAGTCTCTGTTCTGCAGGCGCTCCAACACTGCTATTGTTGTAGCATACAGGTACCCAGTTCTGCTCCAGGTATGGTCAAGGTCAGGGGTAGGAAGGCTTGTCGTATTCCCGGTGGAGTGATCAAGCTTGTGGCAGCCACTTGTTCAGCACAGTATTCAGGGCCCACTGTACTCTTTGAGCCTCGGGATTCCGGTCTACCTGTTGGCCTGCTGGCCTCTCCGGCGTTAGTCCACGTACATCGAGGGACGGCCTATATACCCAATACTTGGGTCATGTGATCTCTGACCGGGCTGTGGCCACAGACCCAACCAAAATTGAGGTTGTTGCTAACTGGCAGACCCCGACCACCATCTCGGAGCTTCGTTCTTTTCTGGGGTTCGCCAGCTATTACCGCCGTTTTGTGCAAGGGTTTGCCAAGTTGGCTGCACCTCTCCATCGTTTGGTGGCTGCTCAAAGCAACCCCAAGTCAAAACGGAGGTCGGAGCAGAACCATATTAGAACCTGGAGCGATGAGTGTAGGGGCAGCTTTGAAGCACTGAGACATAAACTAACCACAGCGCCAGTGCTTGCTTATGCAGACTTTTCCCTTCCATTTATTTTGGAGGTTGATGCCAGCTACGGGGGTCTGGGAGCAGTACTCTCCCAAGAGCAACAGGGTAAGGTAAGGCCGATAGCCTACGCCAGTCGGGGGTTGAAGCCCACGGAGCGTAATATGACCAACTATAGCTCCATGAAACTGGAATTTCTAGCCCTTAAATGGGCTATGACCGAAAAGTTCCGGGAGTATTTGTTGGGTCACAAATGCCTGGTCTTTACCGATATCAACTCTCTCAGTCATTTAACATCGGCAAAGTTGGGCGCCAATTAACAGCGCTGGGCAGCCCAGCTTGCTGCCTTCGACTTTGAGCTAAAGTACCGTTCTGGTAGGAGTAATGGAAATGCGGACGCCTTGTCTCGCCAATACCCCCCAGGCCCCGTGGACATGCAGGCCATGCTTCCAGGCACCCCCTTGCCTGAACCACTCCAGCAGGTATTACCGCTGGGACCGGTGGAGGCAGCCCGTCGGCCCGCTGATGTTTCAGCACTCCAGCAGGCTGATCCTGCTATCCGGGAACTCCTGCGGTTTTGGCAACGTAAGCAGCGGCCTAACTCAGAGGAGCTGAAGCAGGTGTCTCCAACGGTGTTGGCACTGCTTCGCCAGTGGGATCGCCTACGGGAAACCGGGGAGATCATATATCGCGAAGTGTTGCGCCCTGACGGAAAAGAGTCGGTGCTCCAAGTGTTGCTGCTTGCAGCATTATAACAGGAAGTGCTGACTCAGGTTCACCAAGAGCATGGCCACCAGGGGGTGGAGCGAACACTAGAGTTGTTGCGGCAAAGATGTTTCTGGCCGGGTATGTCCACAGAAGTGGCACAGTGGTGTCAGGCATTTGAGAGATGCCAGGTTTCCAAGAACACTCAACCAGCAGCCCAAAGTTTCATGGGCATTTGTTGGCTTCCCGACCCAACGAGATCTTGGCGATCGACTACACCACCTTAGAACCTGGTAGGACGGGAGTGGAGAATGTCTTGGTGATGACTGATGTTTTCAGTAAATACCAGAGGAGGTTCTTCCATTGAGGAAACAGAGGAAGAACCTCCCCAAACTTTTTGAGAAATGTATTTTTGTAATTGAACTGACTAAACTCCTGCAAAATGCAGTTTGATATCAGTATTTAATACTATGCATATTATAATTAGTTTCCCTGAGTTAAAATAACATTAGCACCCCCTATCGTAACAAGAAATTACTGCACGGAGGACGTCCTCCCTTTGGCTCCCATTGAGATCAATGTAATCTGTCTCTGATACTGGCGGTTCTTGGGGCTCATTCACTTACATTGCCCAGGGGAGGAAAGACCTCCCTAGCGTCTGAGTCTGCGCCAACATCGCTTAACCAATAAACAACGGATTTGGCGTTGGAGGGAGGGGATTAGACATTAATACCATTCTCTGCAGAAGGATATCAATAACACATCACCCTTAAAGATTGTTGTAGAAAGATGGCAAATAAAGAGGATGTGCAATGGAAAACGAAGATATTGTTCATGTTTTATTGAACAAACCGTTTTATTCATTGAGCTACAGAGAGAAGGTTAGTATCAAAACAACAGGGAAACCTGTTCCAAAAATTCAAGTCACTAAACCCAATGGTAAAACCGCTGCCGTTAATGCTAACTGGTATGCGAAATACTTATAGCTCACTGGTACCATAAAAAAAACAATCGGCTGTACTGTTTTGTTTTTTAATCGTTCATACGCCTATTGTTAGTCTGACTGTTCACGTTCAGCTGACATTCTGAATGGAAATTGTTAATGAATGTTTCAGATCGCGATGTGTTTCGTATCTATTCTAATTAGCCAACACATTGACCAACATTCTGAAACATCCATTAACATACACATTTGCCACAAACAATGTTAGACTAACAGCCCATGTTAATAGTTCTGAAATAATGTTCTCTTACTTGTTGCCTTTGTAACTTGTTGTTTAATATTGTGGAAAGGATGTTAGTGAATGATTCAGAGCATTTTAAATGGCATCACTTTTGGTCTTGTGTCTTAATTTTCTTAAAACAATTGCAGCTGAAAATAAAATTAGTCAAATAATAACCAATAGCTTTAGTAATTGAGGGGGAAAATAGGCCAAATGGTAGGCCCAAAATTTAGAATGTAGTTTTTAAAATCAAGAGTAGGCCTGATTTGACTAATTGGCTTTGCATCATTTCCTTCTGGCCTTGTCTAGTCCAAGGACATGCTGCCCACCAGCTTTTTAAGTACAAAGGTGCCACACTGGTGGCTTTGTATCAAATGTATCCCTGCCTGCTATTTTGTAGTACTGTAGTCCACAAAAACACCCTGAAACAACTTGTATCTCACATACTTATGCCACCAACGGAATAAGCAGGCCAATGGCAACCAGGCACACAGTCCTTCCTCCCTCACTTTAAAAACCACCAGCCGCCACTGGTAAATAAATACACTATGGCAGTCCCCACCCGTGATCAGCGTGCTCCCACCGTAGCCCGGGTGCTGGTAGCAGAATGGTTTTCCAAGTTCTGGGTCCCTGCTCGGATTCACTCCAATCAGGGCCGCAGTTTTGAAGGATCTCTGATCCAGCAACTGTGTGGCTTTTATGGAATCCAAAAGACTCGAACCACCCCATACCATCCCTCTGGCAATGGCCAATGTGAGAGATTTAATAGGACCCTCCACAACTTGTTGCGGACCCTCCCTGTTTCTAGAAAGCAGGACTGGCCATCCTGTCTGCCGCAGGTACTCTTTTGTTACAATACCACCCCCCACCAGTCCACTGGAGAGTCACCGTTCTTCATCATGTTCGGCAGAGAACCTGGATTGCCAGTCGATTTCCTCCTGGGCAGAATTCAGGATCCGGTCGGCGGCACGGTTCACAAGTGGGTTCAGGAGCACCAGGCTCGACTACAGGTAGCATTCCAAGGGGCCAGAGAGCGTTTGGACATAGCGGCGGCACACCGGAAAAAGAATTATGACCAGCATGTCCGTGATGCTCCACTAGGGGAGGGTCAGCAGGTATGGTTGCGTGACTTCAGCACTCGGGGGCGCCATAACATTTGCGACCTGTGGAGCCCAGTGGTGCATCAAATTCTTAGGGCACCTAAGGATGGCGGGTCGGTTTATACAGTGGCACCAAGAGCCGACCTTACTAAGGCTCGTCAAGTGCACCGTTCTCTCCTGAAGGCTGTGGTTCAAAACCCCTTCTACGCTTCAGCCAGTCCAGTGGAACCTTTAGCCACCAACCCCACTCCTGAGCCTCGGCCACCCAAGGACGACCCCTATTCTGACTCCGACCTGATGGTTCTGAGACGGGAAGGGCCGGCTGCTCCTGGCTTGCCCGAGTCCAGTAGACCAGCTGCCATAACTAATCTGGCTTCGCAGCTCCAGCCTACGCCATCAGGTATACCCCTTCCATTGCCTAGCTCTTTGGCACAATCACCACCTTGTGATGCGATGGATGATCTATCCACCTCCTTGACAGCTTCACCACCGGCCTACCCTGATGTCGGTGAGGCGTCCAGGCGGAAAACATCCCGGTCCACTGTGGGAAAACACTCAAATGTCCACCACCTGCCATGTCCTATATCGGTTCTGCCTACTGGGGCCGTGCAGGCCTCTGACCCAGTGCGTAGTTCAATGTCTTCCCACTGAAGCCCCGTCTAGCTCCGCTCCGGGTTTATGGTTAGTGTTTTTTTTGTTTAATCGTCGGGGCGACGATTTAGAAAGGGGGGCAGATTGTAGCAGGTTGAAACTACCTGGCTTACTCCTCCCAGCTATTTAGCGTGCTTTGCAGTGAGTGGCTCTGGGCAGTTAACTGCAAGCCAACCGCGATGTCTAAGCCCTGTTTTAAACCGGGACTTTTCTTTTGGTGAGTGACGTCATCGGCACTCGATGCTTGTCTTGCTTACCTGTCCATTGATCCAACGTCTGACTTGGTGATCCGTTCCACCATAGAGCCACAGGTATGACTAGCCCCCTTTGTCTTTCTACTCGTTGATTTCATAGCGTGGGATTATAGGGAATGTTTCGTGTTGTAGAAACTCCCTGGCAGCCCCGTCATCGGCGGAGTGGGCTCTCGTGACTCAACGCCATTAACCATAGGTATGTTGCATCATTGATCACTAGTTGACTGGTTAATGTAGGACCTGGTTTTAAGCAGATCTTTTGTGTATTTCAGGGAGTGCTATTTAGTTGGGGTGCGGCCGCCAGTCGGCTACATCGGCGCTGAACATCTGCTGCTTTGCTTACATCTCCTCATGCTACGTTATGCCTGTGGTCTCCTTTGTTATGGCCGTCGGATGCGTTTATAAGACCTAGCCTACGACTTGTGTCTAGCTTCCGTGAGCAGGTGGCTAGCTTGTGGCACAGTAGTTTGCTCAACTGTGTTTTCTTTCTGTTTTGGATGAATGTGTGTGAATTCATGTGTAATTGAGTTACCCTCACTCATTGTTTTCTCTTTACATTCATTTCTATGCTTATTTCGTTAGACCCTTGTCTGGAGGTCTTTTCATATGCTGTGGAAAGCCAAGGGGATTGGCCAAGTTATTTTGTGATTAACCTTTTTGTTTGAACTCTTTTTGTTTTCCTTGATTTGTCCACACTGACGGGGAATCTTAGAAGTAGCTGACCCTCAGTGGGACATGTTTGTTTCGTTATTGCTTTGTATGGACATTGTTTGGTTGGTTTATTTGTGTTGCTCATTTTGACTCACTGTGTGATTGTTAAACCCCTTTGCATCAGCCTAGTACTACCTCCGGCTCCAGATTAGGTGGTCTACGAGCCACCTTGCCATTGCAATTGGGGTGCGAATAGCCTACCTCTGTTTAACCCTCTCCTGTTCCCCCATCCTCAGGTGCGGGGAGCTGCCTGTGGGAGCAGTGCCTGTGTGGTGGTGGGTCCCCTTGAGTGTGCAGTGGCTGTGTGTGCACCTAGTGTGGCCATTTCCCTTGCTGTGTTTGTGTGTGGGTGAACTCGGCACGTGTGATTGGGGTGATTCCTACGGACGCTCATTGCTCGAGCCACTAGCCTCCCACCGGTACGCTTCAGCCCTCACCTCCCCCTCTCTCTGGTGTGTGTGTGTGGGTGTATGGGTCCTGTGAATCGGGTGGAGTGATCGTGGGTGCGCGTGTGTTGTTTGCTGTGGTGTGTAGTGCATTTGGTTGCTGTGACTCCCCAATGTTTGCTGTGACTTCCCCATGTTTGCGGTGAGACCCCGGCACTTTTTGAGTGGGTTGCCGTATATGTGCTTTTGAAGTTTTATAAATAAAATTCTATTTTTAATACTGGACCACTGTCTCTGGCTAATACATCCATGAACCTGAGTGCCTTATCAGAATAAAATAACTAATTATTTGGGTGTAAGTCCCATCGTGGCGTTGTCTGCTCCTTGTCTGGGCCTAAGCCCTATTACCTGTATCTCCACCTGCCACACATGCCATGATGTCCCATGAAATTGTCTCTCGCAAAATAAGCATTAAAAATGCAAACACATAATGAGCATCAGTCATGACGTCTGCAGAGCATACAGTAGGCTACATGTCTGAAATACATATTTGTCCATAAAGGTCATAGGAGGGACAAGCTGCTGTTATTGCTGAATGTAAGCGCGTTTGTCCATTAGTATCAAAGAGCTTAAATGTGCATGTCCATAATATTCGGATGTGCCATTTGAGATCACCATTGAGTTTGAATTCTGTGGGGTCACGTAAGTAAGTAACATTCGCTGGGCACCCGGATCCGGGTCGCCGCAAAGGTTACAATTGAACTAGACTCTGGTACCTTCGCGCGCGGCTACTTTTCATGTTTATTAGTGATTACAGTAAACAGGAACGATAATTTAATGACCCTCTTTATCTGCGACATCTAACACTAACCCTGCTGGAATACGATAGGGCGCTCCCCAGATGAGCGGATCATTTTACACAGCAGTTTACACCAGAGCAGCACCTAATGAAATGTCTCGTTACCCAAAGGATACACCTCAGCCCCCCCTTTTTCTTATGTGAATCAAATTACGCTTTAATGTTTACTTCACTAAGCAACTCAGTATAACCAGCAAGGCAAAACAGGAGAGGCGTTATTTAAAAAACGCCACAAACGACACACAGATACCTCAGATGAAACATTTGAGCTCTTCAAAGGCTTAATTATTAATACAACATGTACACATTTAACCGTGACTGTCTGGGCGTCAATTGCATACTGTAAGCGTTTAAAATGTAACTGATAATATCCCGTGAGGAAAGGCTTAAATTGCTTGAACTTAAAACACACTATTTGAAAATGTTCTCAAAGAAAACAAATGTGAGACTTTCTGTAAAACACAAGGAGACTCCATGGCATAATTATAGAAAAAGGCTACTTATCACTGAGTCCGTAGATGTGACAGGCATAAAATAACAGAAAACAACTAACCGAATAAACTGTTGCTGAAACCGTCCCAAACACACGTTGCTGAGTTCCATATCCATCTTCTTTTGATACATGAAACGAATGTAAAGTTAATCCCAATGACACACATCAGCAGATCACTTATGCTGATGTTGACCAGCAACAAATTCGTGGGTGTCCGGAGTCTCTTGAATTTCCAGTAAAGGACGATGACGAGAACATTATTGCAAAAGCCCAGTGCGCAAATCGTCCCAATCGTACAGGCGAGAAGTTTGTAAGTACCAACGGCGAAAAGATCATTTTCCGTGTTCGTCAAAGTCCTGTTGTGGTTAGCAGGATTCATTGCGTGAAGAAGTTGGCTTCCGACATTGCGCGATGCGTGAGAACCAGAACCACTATCATCGTGATCTAACGTTTCTTTTCCAAATTTGCCGCTGATGTGATCCGATTAAACCGTTAGTGACGGAGTAGAAATCAGGGCAATTTGAGGTGGCTTAGTGTGCAACTGGCATTAAATTCTCATGCAGTTGTCATGCGTCACGTGGAGTGCATGAGCGTCTTCATGCGTGAAAGGGGAAAAGTGGAGTAGTGGAGTCGACATGAGACTTCATCATCTATCTGCCTGCAGATGTTTGCAATAACAGCGCACATCTGTATAGTACATGTCGTGGCATTGATAACAAAGTTGTACGGTATATGTTTCATAAGAATGTGAAATTGTATA
>NC_137910.1:25483786-25581286 GCF_963457725.1 Sprattus sprattus | reverse complement strand
CTCTCTATCTCTACCTGTCTATCCCTCCCTCTCTCTTTCTCGTTCTCTGTGCATGTTTCTGTAAAAGTGTGTGCTTGTGTATATAGAAGTATATGCATGTGTCATTCCATTAGTATAGTATGTCTGTATAGAGTACTGAAAAATAAATGCATAATGCAGGCTTCACACAACGTCCACCCCTTATTTAACTGCAATGCATAGTCAGTCAATGTGTTAAAAATCAAATGTGTTCAAACACCTTGGGCTCTTATGAATAATATCCTAACGCTATCATGACACATTTTCTTTCTCCGTCAGACATTTAAAATACCCCCTTGTTGGCCCTAGTAGCTGTAGAGCATGTTGGTGAGAATGATGACAGTTGCACAGAGTAACTCTCTTTAAATAACTAAAGTTCATAACCCTAGATGTGGATGTGATTCACCCTCCCTTTGAGTTGACAAATGTGACTCAGTTCAGTAGAGCATAACCAGGGGTTACACTTCGAGCTAGGATGCTAAGTAGTTAGAATACATTTATGGCTAACTACCCTAAATGACTCTCTCTTTCTCTCTTGCTTGAATCGCCCGAAGACATCTGAGGGTTCACAGTTCATGCAATGTTTTATGAGGACTGCACTAAGTGTGTTCATTCTGTCATTACAAACAGATTACAAATGACCTGATGACTCTGTAATGCTTGCAGTTTTCTTCCCAAATATCAACCAGGTTTATTTCAACCAGAATAGCATTTCAACTTGAGTATTGTTTCACTGATTCATATGCAAATCTGAATTTGTGCTGAGTCCTTGATGAGTCCTTGTAGTAATGACCAGGGTTGGTGAGTAACTAGTTGCATTCAAGAATAAATGTTATTACACGGCTCTTCTTAATGCTGTAGAATGCTCCATTCCCTTGAATGGGGCTTTCCA
The DNA here is from genome assembly GCF_963457725.1 of Sprattus sprattus. NCBI lineage: Eukaryota > Metazoa > Chordata > Actinopteri > Clupeiformes > Clupeidae > Sprattus > Sprattus sprattus. The sequence continues at coordinate 25,580,376 of NC_137910.1, read as the reverse complement.
ACGTTCTGCGGTCAATTATTTTCGATAATTGACCGTTGCTATGCATTAATGACCGCTGTCAAGGAAAGTGGCCTTTTTGCCTCTGATTCATGTCTTTCGTAGCACTCCGCAAGTAGTCCGTTAATTTATCAATGGAGTTCCAGCAGACGGTTGAGCAGCTGTGTTCTAAAGAATGTTCATTGTCTTTGAAGTTCAACGTCTTTGGCGAAATATTTCTTTGCTTTTTAACACTACGAATGATAACAAATAAATTGCAAAAAGACACACTGTTAAGTTATGTTTTCGTTTTGGCAAGTAGCAGTGTAATAAGCGGGATAATGTATAGAAACGCCGGTCATTATCGGGAAAATAAGCCCCTTCAGGGTGAAGCAACACTCCTCCGCCTCTCGTCGGGGTGCTGTTCGCCCTGTCGGGGCTTATTTTCCCGATAATGACCGGCGTTCTATACATTATCCCTTACTTATTATATGGCAACAATAGTAGGAGCATTCTGATTGGCTAACGCGTGGTCATGCCACCCGCGTATTGCTCTCCTCACCGGTCAATACGGATCCGTATTGCCCTCCAGTGACGTCATCTTAAAAATTAGCGATACCATGTACCAAGTACTAAACATTACATCCTTGAAAATAAGCGATATTAATAGAAAACAAAAGCCATGAGCATGTAATGTTTAGCACTGATAGAATCAGGACTCCTATTATGAAATTATCTGAGAACAGGAAACCAGTTGAATGTCATGGTACCATGACAGTTGATTACAGTTGAAGAATAAAGACTCAAGAACTCACGGACATTTTGATATCGGATAATAAGTTATAGGACTTAGTACAGGTCAGAACAATTCAGAAGCAGCGAAAATGTTATTGAAAGTGATGATGAAGACTAGACTACTATAGATTGACTTACTTGTGTTTAACTGTAAATTAAAGCCATTTTAGCTGAGCCCTGTTGTCCGTTTTCTGTTGATCATTGTAACTTGAAGTTAGCAAGTCATGTTTGCTAGGCAACACCTGAAACACACTGTGTCGTTAGAAAACTTGAGAGCTGAACAAAACAACCAGTTTTTTATTTACAATTACCATTTATTTTCAAAATGAAAAGAGCTAAAAATGCCATGTAATAAACAACTTACTAACCTTGACCATTCGGTAGATACGTTACAGCCTCAGTCTGATATTTCCCGGCATGACCTCACTCTCGGTTAGTAAGTAGTTATAAAGGTAATCTGTTACAGGTACTGAGAAAAAATTTGTTATTTAATTACAGTTACTTATCAAAATGTCGGTGATTAAGGGGTTACATCTGAATATATTCTTTTCGGTAAAAGGTGTAGAATACAACATTCATTCAGTTGCTTTGCATCTTTTTGCCATCGAGACAGGTTCCATTCATTTATGTATGTACTTGAATGTTTAGAGATTGTTTTTGATCGGTTCTCTTATTTGAATTTGCACCACCTTTCGTCTGCCAAAATAATCGAAAGTTATTTTATGAAGTAATTCAAATAGTTACATTATTAGTAGATTTTTACCCGGATAGCAAGTAATCTGTAATCTATTACATTTCAAAAGTGACCTTCCTAACCGTGGTAATGACTTGGCCACAAGGGAGTTTAAGATTAGAAGCAAACGCTAACACTGAAACTGTTTTCTTCTTTTAAAATCATCCTGTGTGTCCTCTGAAACAGGGTCAAACAGAGCATTTAAAGCCGTTGTGTTGATTTGCTTTGGCTCGAATTTGTTTCATTACTTCCAATTAATGTCTGCTTGCAGCAAAGAGATTTCCAGGCAAGCGTGGATGTGCCTGGTTGGCTTATCTGATTCAGTACACCCTACGAAAAAAACACAGAAAGAAACAAAACCAAAGCACGAAACACAGAAACAAGGCAAAGTGAAACTATGCAAATAGGGTTTAATTATGATAGCTGTTGACGAACAGAACAGGTGGGGCGCATTGAAAGGCGTTAAAATGATTCACAGGCGCTTGAACTAAATTACAGTCTCGACCTTCATGATGTGTTACAAATTGAAGGGAGAGGATGATTTATTAATGGCAGAAAGCCTTATCTCATTCCACCCATAAATGGTATGGGTGTGGGCGGGTAGATACGTAGGAGAGAGAGGAAGAGAAAGAGTGCCAGGGAAATGGGATACTGTGTTGTCATGATTTTGTGGGATGGGGAGAGCTTGTGCCAGTGATGTGGATTAACATTAATAAAATAAATAGTAATCATGTAATAATTTGAGAGCTATTAGGAAAAAAGGCTTGCTCTGATGGGGTGCTTCTCACGTGGCAATCCCGTCATCATCTGTTCTGTCATATCTGTCTTACTGTCTTACAGATGCGCAAAACTACTTGAGGACTTTCACATTCAGGACAATTGTCTGGGGTCCTTTGTACACCACACTGTCCAACAAGCATGGCTTCAACAGCTGTCATGAGAGGGACTTAGCGTTGTCTGGTTAACCTTCTAAAGGTTACAGCAGTCCATTCGGATTACACAGCAGAGAGAGACTACAGTAATTCTCTCCTGATGCTATCAGCTACTGGTATCATCTGTCAGTTAGAATCTTTGAGCTGCAAGAAGTAACTGTGCCAGAGGCACAACATCTGTTGCTGTAGTCAGAGTTAGGAACTGCTAGGAAATAACCAGCAAGCTCTCTAATTCCATCACCATGTGCAGAAACACAATTCTTTTTCATTAACAGCGACATGAAACCTCAGATGCATTTAGGTTATGAGTTCTTTGCCAAAATGTCCATGAATGGCAGTTACTGCATCTCTGAGAAGTAACATGGAATCCATCTGTTCACTGTAATATCTACATCTGTCTGCTTTAATGTCTACAGAGACTTCTTCCATCTTTCCAAATATACAAACAGAGAGATTTAGAGGTCCAAGTGTTGCTTCAATATATAACCGAAGAAGCAACCACAGCATTTCAAGGTAAAGTCTTTTCACCCTTAGTGTGGGTGGAACTTCAAGACAGCAAAAGCTGAAAGCAAAACATGAAAAGAAGGCAGAAAAACGTTGCCAGATAGCTAGAGACTTATGTCATCCTGTGGCATACATTCTCTCCCTCCTTTCATACAGTAATGTTTTCTGCAAACTGTTAGCTATGACCTCTCTTTCATACCCTTGCCCCCCGTTGGTTTTTTACCACCATTGTAGCTTCAAGGTCTTTAAAAGAAAGTCCATTGCACAGCAGTACACTCATGCGCATCAACGGCCTGATTTTGAAAAACATCGGTGTGTACTCATTTTGCTGTGACTGAAAAAGGCACTGCATAACAGGACGCTTATGTAACTTTCAGCCCCTTCCCTCTTGTCCCTGTTGCTCTGTTGAACATGGAAAGCCTTTATCGCTTAAGGCTCCACGGGGACCGTCAGTCTCGGCTCCACTCGCACCCTCTCGTCCTCCCCGCACCCCTCCTGGGGCCTGGCCTCTATTAGCACCGCTGGCCCCTTCAGATGCCTTACGGCAGCATCGCCGTGGCACGGAGTGGAACGCGTCTGCGCTTAGTCTTCCCTGTACCATTCTGTTCTGTTCCACTATAGCCTGTTCTGCTTTGCTGCTGCCTATTCTGTGGTGCAGTGGATCTTACCCAGGCCATTACCTTGTGGATTTGTGGATTGTGTCAGGCAGATATCACTCCAGAAATGATCTACACAATGGAATCCCAGACTCCCAGAGGGCGAAATGGCATCTTATCAGAGGCCCTCTCTGATCTTCTCTCACCAGATGACCTCCATTGTGGGTATTCAGAGCAAACCCATGCATTGAGTGCTATCAGACATATTAGAAACTCATTACCATATCCTGCATTCCTTCCTCTTTTGCTTCAACCTCTCCCGTCTTTATCCAACCTCTCTATCGTTGTGATGCGGGCAGTCTGATCATGGTTTCATTGCAATCTGAAGCACCTGCCATATTTGTATTATTTAAGTTATTGTAGAGTTTTCACTGTCCTGCATATTATTCAACTCCAAACAGCCAACCAAAGGGTCACTTGTGCCAAAAGGCATGGCCTTGAGGCACAGGACAATACCATTGGATTGGTTGGTGGAAATGAAGGGAAATGGAGATTAGAGTGTTTTCTGTCTTACAATAGGAGGAGATGTTCACAGTTAAGCTCGTTACTGCCCTATCATCTCCAAAAATAACCCCTTTACCCCCCCACCCACCCCAACACACACACACACCACCGCCACCATCTGTCTCTAGGATAGAGGCCATCTGTAAGAGTGTGTGTATGATGCTTGGATGATGAGCACAGGCACAGGCACACACACACACACAGTCCCCATTCCTGATTCGTATTCTCCTTTCACTCTCTACATCCTCATATTTCTGCACACACACACACACCCACACATCTCTCTCTCTCTCCGTCCCTTCCCTCATGATGTGCGAGACACAGGATTAGGCTTTTTGCTCTGGACGGATTCAGCATGTTCCATTGCTCCAAGATTGCCGTGACTCAAGCTGCTGCTGCCTCCACCTCTGTGAACCAGTGGCGTGCTGTTTACTCTGATTTCTGTGTCGCCCACCCACATCGTACTACACAGCGCGTCCCCTTACACCCTAGCAGTGGCAAGGCGTCCCGTTACACCCTAGCTGTGGCAAGGCGTCCCTGTCACACACTGTTTCACATCCCCAGATTATTTTTCACACTTGGCTGTGCAGTGCTTCTTAGGGTTTGATTTCAGCAGCTAAGAGGAAACGCAGGAAATAATAGGAGGTTAGGTGCTTTGAGGGATGTTGTGCATTTGACCAAATCACGGCTAACCACAGCGTTGGGAGTGGATGGCTGTGACAAGGTGAAGATGTTTTCTAGCCCAACTTATACTCATTTGTACTTCCATAGTTGATGAATAATAACATGAACTAAAACTAACCTTAACCTTACATGTTCCTTAAGCGGTCCGCATGCTTATCCGATCTCACGGGACCACACCTTTGAGCACCTCGGACAGCCTTCCGAGGGTCTTGGATGGCCTCTGGAGCACCGCTCGAATTTTCTCAACTATCCGATCCGAGCTGTCCGACACCCCTGGCTAAAATCACGTTTCCTGTTTCGTCCCCTATATGACAGCACCGCCGTTTTTAAAAAATCGCTGAGAGATCGCTGGGAACCTGGGGCTGGAGGTCCAGGAGTGCATTAGGAGTTGGAGGAAGATCAGGGACAAGTTTGTAAAAATGAAAAAAACTATGAAGGGCACCAGCGGCGATGCAGGAGGAAAACCGACATCTCCCTTCTTCCTTGCTCTATCGTGGCTCTCGCCGCATATAAAGCATAGGGAGACGTCGTCTAATGGCAATAATAAAAACATTTCTTGGTTTTCGAACAGCCTCTTTGTGTTTGAGCTAGCAGAGCATGCAGTGTAAATGATTCAATTGTAAAAGAACCTGAATTGTAGACGTAAAAAAGCAGAACTGTTTGTGTGGTATAATAATAGAAAATATTCGGCAATAACCGCCAGCTTGGTCATTGTCGTTAGTCATTCATTTCACAACAACAGCCTCTGATCATTAACGTAAAATACACGGGATAAAAACAAACGATTTCTTATTTTATAGTTCTGCTGTTGTTGATGATGATGTAATGGCCTTGTAACATCATTATAAGCCGATGGTAATCTCCAAAGCCCCTCGTAGAACCATGCAGGTAAAGGTGAGTCGTACGATCATCCGATTAGAAAGGGCGTGTCTCTCGTGATGTCGTACGAGGTGAGTTGGATAACCATGCAAAAGCCTTAAGCCTAAACTCTTACCCCAAGATCATTTTTTTTAAATGTGTACCATTATACAAAGTAGATTGTGCTTATTAGTTATTAAGTCCAGAGTACCTAACGATAATACATATGTGTGGTTTGATATTCATTCAAAAAGCTTAGCAAGGATACCGGGAAGAATTCAGAGCACACCCCCAATGCTCATTCTCATACCCCTCTGATGACACAAACACTGTGTGGGATTCTTCTAAATATGTGTCCCCTCTCAGGCACTTTCCCTCTTAAGAACAACAACCCCTGGGCAAAATAGAAGAGCCTTTCAATCCCCAGTTCTCTGAATGTCATCTTAAGCAGAGTCCCTTTTGAGTAATGAATACAGAGGACAGGAAGTGAGCCTTCTCTCTGGAATGAAAAGAGAGGCAAAGTATTTGTCTACTGCAGGATGGCTGGGGTAAGAAATGGAGGCCTTGCAGAGTCTTTGTGTTAGAGAAATTGAGCGTGGCTTGCCAGACAGGCAAAGAACAGCTTTGTGGATATACAAATCCCAAAGGGATGTTGTGCTGCGGGGGCGAGGGTGTGATGGGGCAGCAAATTAAAATATGCAACGACCCAGAGCAGTGCTGGCTGGATTGGAAAGTCAGGTAAATGTCAGCAGAAATTGGCGAGAAGGACATGGCAGACCAAGCACTGTTCTCCGGACAGCTTAGCATTACCGTGTTATTTCGTGTCACCCTTTTTGGAGTAAATCAGAAAGAACCATCCTAGTTCTCTTCACACTAATAGCTGTGGAAGATAAACCTGTAGTTAAACTTCAACACATGATACCTTTTCCAAGCAACCGGTGCATGTTTACCTTCCGGACCACTGCACATCTGTGGTGGCAAGCAACATTAAAGTTATTCATACATTTTGAGAATACAGCTGTAACATCAGCCTCTGAAAAATGGAGAGGAACCTCCACTCCTCTGACACCGCGACCAGTCCAGTCTTTTGCAATCGATGTTGCAATATGACACCGCGGCACCCCAGGACACTGGAACCACCTGCTGTGTATCAACCTTCACCCCCCCCCAGTGAAATATATATGAGCCTCAATGCTGGATCCCTCTATCAGAGGCTGTAAGGACAAAGCTGTGGACAGATGGGGGTGGGGAGGGGGCGTTGTCTGACGAGAGGCGATGCAGTCGGAGAGAAGTGGATAAACGGCCGTCAGGCTAATCGACTGGTGATGAGCGGCTGTCAGTGAAGGGGCGCTGGATGGAGGTATCAGGTGGACGTTGCTTCTGAGTATACTTCACTATACTCTGGGCTGACCTGGAGGGAGGATGCCTGGGTTGGGATGCAGCTGGGGGGGGGGGGGGGAGGAGGAGGAGGGGTGGAAGGGAAGAGAAGGGAATGGAAAGGGAAGGGCAGCAGCCAGTGAACATCTTGCTCACTTTTGCACCACCCACTCAGCTGGCCTCCATGTTAAAGACAAGTGGTGCCAGGGAGCCATTCAGAATGCATTATTGATCACACACTTACCGGTATAAATATGCAGGAGATGAACAAGAGTGAATGAGAGAGAAAGAGACAGAGAAAGAGAGAGAAGGAGTGAGAGAGAGAGAGAGAGAGAGAGAGAGAGAGAGAGAGAAAGAGAGAGAGAGAAAGAGATAGATGGGAACTTTCAGAAAAGTGTATACCCACACTGCAACCTGCCCTAACTAAAAAAATAACCTTGTGAAGGAGTGTCAGTCTCTCAGGCTGATGCGAGGAAGCGTGTTCTGAATGAAAAACTGATATAAATATATATATATATATCTGTGTCACCTGTTCTAAACAACATAGCCACTGCTCTAGTTCCTTACCACATAATTCACATTTAAGTTAATTACTGAATTTATAGACGTAATTATACTCAAGGGAGGCTTATTACATTTTACCCCACACCACCAAGCTACTTTAGCTGATTAAACACCACTTTCACATCATCTACCACCTTACATGATTGCAGGTTTTTAAGAGGGTTTGATGTTTATTTGCAATTTCTACCCATTTCCACCATCTTCCTGATTGAAAATAATTACTGTATGCTACAGTTTTACACACATCAGGGTGTTTTTTTTTGCCATGGATTATGAGAAGTAATGTCCTGAAGGACAAACACTGGTAAATAAATAGCTAACAGGGAATTATAATTGATGAGTGACGAGTATCGTTGTAAAGGGACTCTTGCTGTCACCTTGTCTTAGGCAGCAGTGTGATATACTATTTGCAACAGGCTGAAATAAACCTGTTTTAATGGTACGTACAGTATATGCACCGGAAATAGTTTTTGTGGCAAAATACATCTCCATCTGTCTGAATTCCTCAATCGACTGATCCTAAAGTAATTTTGCGGAGATGCAAACTCTTACCTCCACCACTCCTCTGTTTTATGGGGCACCGTTTGTCAAATGTTGCACGTTCTAAAATCCTGCTCAGTTTTGGCACATTTAGCATTATAATATGGGGAAAAAAGCACAACAATATTCATACGTCACTTTTTCAAACATTTAGAGAGAAATTCATGTAAATTCATGCAATAACTTTTTCAAGGATAATTTTGGCAGTAACACAAAGTTGTTAAGCAAAATAAATCTTTCATCTAAATATTACTGTTAAATGTTAATGTGAAATGTAAATGTAAACGTTAAATGTAAACGTAAATGTTAAATATAAACGTAAATGTTTAATGTTATATATAAATGTAAAATGTAAGTGTTAAATGTAAATGTTAAATGTAAACGTAAATGTTAAATGTAACCGTAAATGTTTAATGTTATATATAAATGTTAAATATAAGTGTTAAATGTTAAATGTAAATACTAAATGTAAATGTTAAATGTAAATGTAAATGTTAAATGTTGAAGACTGAACCTTACAATATTTACGGTAATTGACCCTTCCGTGACCACTCCCCAAAACGGTAACTGATCAATCATAGCATAGCAACGGTTACTAAACTCGGGACCTCAGTCAAGCGAGCCATTTTGATGAATGGAAGTCAATGAGAGAGACGTCTGCTGGAGAAGAGAAAATGAAACGTTGTGCTTATGGAGTGTGTAATTCTGACAGTCGATATCCAAAAAGGCCGGAGGGAGGGGTAACATTTTATCCCTTCCCGAAACCCAAGACCCAGAGAGAGAAATGCCTGCTGTGGATCAAACAATGTAGACGACCCCCCCCCCCCCCCATCAGCTGAATGTCAGCAACGTAAACAGAAGCACCTACTTTGTTCCAAGAAGCTATGTCTCTAAAAGCTGCCCACTGCATCGAAAACGTGAGAAAACCCTTGCTTAAAATACGAGTTTTTACCACCTTACATGTTTGCGTAGCGGCGACTGTGTAGATAATAGAACAAATAAACATAGCTGGAATGAACCTGTTAGCCTTAGCATTTGTCTGTCTACAAACACGGCATGTAATGTCGTGGTTGTAGCCTATATAACAGGGGTACTCAAGTAGAAATGATGAGGGGCCACAAAAAAAATTCAGTGACTCAAGGGGCCATTTATTGGGACCGTGTACGTCCGATAACGTATCATAACATAACGTACGTATAACATTTACAACATTTTATAACATAACATTTCCTTTTTGTTTCCTAAAAAATATTTCCTAAAATAAAAATATAATTTTAATTTGGGCATATATTAAAATAAATAACTAAATAAAACCAAACATAACCCTGTTATTAACCATGTTATTAAACAAATAGCCTTCAGACAGCTAATTTTTGTGCTTTGTTTACCAAACTATTTCACATTTCTCACATGTCCCCTTTAATGGAAGAATTGGCCTCTGCTTTCTTTGGCCAATGCTTCAAACCTGGGCTGATATGGTGTGATTGCTATCTGTTTATCGTTGCAACCCCCAGCCTCGTATTGAGATCGCGGCGCGCGGTTTCAAAATAAGAGCGCCCAGCGCGTTTTTTTTTTTTTTTTTTTTAATAATTAAAAAAACTTTTCAAAACAGCTCAAGGGCCATTACAGTATTTCTCTGTTCCTAAAACACATTTTTTCAAAGCATGCCTCGGTTTCTCTTAGCTCTAAACACAAATCCCAAAACCACTCACACAAAATGCAAAACCCTTTATATCTCTTGCAAAATGACACTTTGGTTTCAAAACACTATTATATCACCTCAAAAGGGCATTTTGTTTTCAAACAACAAACACAGACCATTATTTGAGTAGACATTCTAAGCATTGATTGAACACTGATGTGCTCAATGGAAAACACTACTATGAAATGGGAAAACACTAGTATGAAGGCCTTATCAGGAGTATTATGCCTTTTCATCTCCAGTGTTACTGTACGCTTTCTCCTGTTGTAAAATATTGTAACTGTATAATGTTTTAACTCAAAAATGAAAGAAAAATGTAAAATAATAAAAGGACAAAAAAACTAGACTGCATCCTGTTCTTGCTCAAGACAATATCGACAATTGTTGTGTTGTGAAACATCTGAAAATACAGTTTGATTTGAACATTTGATTGGATTACAATACAGTACAGTAATGTTTCTGTGCTGATAGGACGTAATCAGTTGTGGAAACGTATATGACTTACTTGCACATATAGTCATATCATACTGTAATTGTTTGACTCTATCAGAGTTTCTGTCAAAAGGCACCCTGTACACCTGCTTCATTCTCGAGATGTTCTGCCTTAGAACATGGTCCACTGTGGCTAGGCTCTTTGTATTGATGTTTAGGAATATGTCTTGGTCATCAATGGTTGCACTTTGTATTTGTTTACGGATACTGTAATTTTACAAATACAGTACAATGTAAAATATTCTACAGTAAAATACAAGAATACTATGCTCCTGATACAGTAAGGCATTCAAACTAGTGTTTTACTGTCATAGTAGTGTTTCTTACCCATTCTCTCTTCTGAATGTCCGGAGAATCGGTGCAACAAAGAAGCGGCTTATGTTTGGTTGAAACCTCTGGCCAGCCTTGCCAGCCTCCTGCATGGTCAAACCCATGTTGACCACATGGTTGAACACATTGGCCTGAATCTCATCAGAGATACAGTAATGGCTCTCCGTCTTGCTCTTCCTCTTCATCATTTTCCTCCTCCTCCTCCTCTTACTCTCACTCCTCTGCCCCTCTGATCACCACTCACTTCAATGTTGCCATAAATTGTTCTCCAAACTAGGAGCTAAAGTTTTGATTTCAAATTGCACAACAGCTTTGGAAATGGAAGTTTTGTCATTTGATTAGCAGTGTTTTCTGTTTGAACACAATGAGGTTTTGGCATTGATGAAGCATGCAAAGTAGAGAGGATGGTGTTTAGTGTTTTGAAGAAAATGTGGTTAACAATTGAAAACTGTGTCTAAAGCAGAGAATTGTGTGTTGTGGTTTGAAGAAAGTGCGGTTAACAATTGAAATCTGTGTTTAAAGCAGAGAATTGTGCTTAAAGTTTAGCAGAATTGGTTTAGGGAGTTGGCACTTGGGTTTAGTGTTCAGAGAAACCGAGGCATGTTTTGAAAAAATGTGTTTTAGGAACAGAGAAATACTGTAATAGACACCCCGCGGGCCACAAAAGGCCCGCGGGCCGCTACTTGAGTATGACTGCTATATAAGCATATTGCAGACCCTTTTGCCTGCTTCGATCTTGCTGTTTTTCCAAAAAATGCTTATGATTTCTTTGGGTAGAGCTGAAATTGACACGGTTGAAAACATGTTGCCACCCCATTCATACCAATGCTGAGAACCTGGGAAACGTGAATGCTTGACTGATATACCAAACGTTGCTAAGGGGGGCGGAGTTTGCGGAAGGGTCAATTGGCTTTCATAGTTTTCACGTCATGTCAAAGTTACCAATTTGCGGGTAAGAAATACACTTCACACCTGTCTACCACTGGAACTTATAAAGGAACTAACTTATAAAGGACTTAAAAAGGATTATAAAGGAAACTTTCATTCAAGATTATTTAATATCTCTGCTTTAAAATGGTCTGACTTAGGTAGTAAAATGCCAGACAGTTGTTGCTCGGTTGGCTTGTTGTTGCCAGCTGATTCTGGGTCAACTTTTCTTAGACAAGCAGTAAAGTAGCCTTATCTTTGGATCTTACAATAAAAGCAGTAACCCTGTTTTCGTCGCCTCATTTATCAGAATAACTACCTAAAAGGGGAATAGATCAAGAAACAAAGCATCAACACGATTACAATTGGATTATCAGGCTTCTGTTGTGAGGTTGCGACAAGTAGCCTACCTAAGCTAGTAGGCTAGACTACTGTTTTTCGTCATCCAACTGGTAAAACTACAATGCCAGTAGAAAATATATGGGAACATAATTTCAGTTGGCATTTCTAGACCAGGTAGTTGTACTTGTGTTGACCAGGAAATTGTGTCAAATGATAGCGTTGGGTAGGATAAAGGCTGCCCGCTAACAGCATGTAGCTCGCTAGCTGGTAGCTAACTATTCAATGGCAATCATCTTTGCTCTGATAATGAAAATGTTTTTAATTTTTTTCACCTTCCAGACGACATCGTGATTGTAGTATGACCCTCTGGGTGCCCCGTACCTGGGGCTGTATGTAAATATGCCAGCAGGCTAAAGATATGCCGTTGTCCGAACTAATTTGTAATGCCAATTACTACATGGTGTCAGACGTGTTAATTGTGTAAACTCAGCCTTCGACAAGAAAGTATAGTTGACAGAACAAGCAACTCAAGACTTCAAGTAAAACACAGAGTAAGATCGAATAAGATGGCCGATGAACAGGGAGAACGCGCGGGACCTTTTTCTGCAGCTCACACCGGAGGAGAGTTTCGGATTAGCCCTCCAGAGAAGTTTGACTGCAGAGATATCCAAAATTGGCCCTGGTGGATTCGGCGATTCGAAAGGAACAGAACAGTGTCTGGATTAGATAAAAAGGATGAGGCATTCCAGGTGAACACATTGATATATTCCATGGGAGATGAGGCAGAGGATATTTTACATGCGTCACCGATAGCAGAAGGGGACAAGCTAGTCTACAACAAAGTAATAGACTGTTTCAATAACCATTTCATTGGCGAACACAACGTAATTTTCGAGAGGGCCAGGTTTAACCTGCGAAATCAAGAGCCGGAGGAAACGTCTGAGTGCTTTGTTACTGCAGTGCACAAGTTGGCGGAATTTTGCTAGTTTGGAGCCCTCAGAGATTAACTGATACATGACCCTATAGTAGTGGGCATAAGAGACATTAAACTGCCCAAAAAACTTCAGTTGGATTTCAAATTGTCCACAGCGACAAATTAAGTACGACAAAGTGAAGCTGTTAAACTGCAGCAAGTGGTGCAGCGCAGCGCGGGAAACCACACACACAGCGAGCCCAGTGATGAAGTGCACGCGCTTTCGCCCGCTCGAAGGAAAGAGTGGAATTCAGAGCGAAGAGCAAAACATAGTGCTGCTGGAACATCAAGGACGTGCCATACATGTGGGAGACTGCCATACCATAGTTGGAAAGACTGTCCGGCCAAGGAGGCTGAATGTAGGAAATGTCACCGAAGAGGACACTTTGCTGCTGTCAGCAAATCCAAGCAGCATGTGCATGAGATGGCAGATGAGGAGGAGCAACTTTATCAGGACAGCCTTTTCCTGGGTGAGGTGAAGGCAGACAGTGCTGGTTGGTACTCAGACATCAAAATTAATGGAGAAGTTGTTTCTTTTAAATTAGACACAGGAGCAGCAGTGACTGCGATACCCACTAAATTATATAACTGCAAAAGAGATGGTCCTCTACTTCACACCTCAAAAAGACTGTATGGCCCAAATAACAAGATACTGCCTGTAGTAGGACAGATGCAGAGTAAGCTAGAAAGTAAAGATAAAGAGACCACACAGTCTGTGTTTGTCATTGACAACTTAGCCAGGCCACTGCTGGGCTTACCAGCACTTACAGCACTGCACCTCATTGCACGAGTGGATGCAGTTGAAGAACGAGGGGAGAAAGAAGAGCCGGGGACGTCTTCAAAAAAGGTTCCGAAGGTGTTCAGTGGATTAGGGAGACTTGAAGGCAACTACCAAATCCGCCTGAATGAAGAAGCCGTCCCTTATGCTCTGTCCACCCCTCTTCGCATACCAATTCCCTTAACTGACAAAGTCAAGGATGAGCTTGAAAGAATGGAAAAGACGGGGGTCATCTCTAAGATAGAGAAACCCACTGATTGGTGTGCAGGAATAGTAGTGGTCCCAAAACCCAATGGTAAGATAAGACTCTGTGTTGACCTTACCAAACTCAATGAGGGAGTGTGCAGAGAAAGACACATATTACCCTCAGTGGACCATTTACAGTATTTCTCTGTTCCTAAAACACATTTTTTCAAAGCATGCCTCGGTTTCTCTTAGCTCTGAACACAAATCCCAAAACCACTCACACAAAATGCAAAACCCTTTATATCTCTTGCAAAATGACACTTTGGTTTCAAAACACTATTATATCACCTCAAAAGGGCATTTTGTTTTCAAACAACAAACACAGACCATTATTTGAGTAGACATTCTAAGCATTGATTGAACACTGATGTGCTCAATGGAAAACACTACTATGAAATGGGAAAACACTAGTATGAAGGCCTTATCAGGAGTATTATGCCTTTTCATCTCCAGTGTTACTGTACGCTTTCTCCTGTTGTAAAATATTGTAACTGTATAATGTTTTAACTCAAAAATGAAAGAAAAATGTAAAAAAAATAAAAGGACAAAAAAACTAGACTGCATCCTGTTCTTGCTTACAGTAAGACAATATCGACAATTGTTGTGTTGTGAAACATCTGAAAATACAGTTTGATTTGAACATTTGATTGGATAACAATACAGTACAGTAATGTTTCTGTGCTGATAGGACGTAATCAGTTGTGGAAACGTATATGACTTACTTGCACATAGTCATATCATACTGTAATTGTTTGACTCTATCAGAGTTTCTGTCAAAAGGCACCCTGTACACCTGCTTCATTCTCGAGATGTTCTGCCTTAGAACATGGTCCACTGTGGCTAGGCTCTTTGTATTGATGTTTAGGAATATGTCTTGGTCATCAATGGTTGCACTTTGTATTTGTTTACGTATACTGTAATTTTACAAATACAGTACAATGTAAAATATTCTACAGTAAAATACAAGAATACTATGCTCATGATACAGTAAGGCATTCAAACTAGTGTTTTACTGTCATAGAAGTGTTTCTTGCCCATTCTCTCTTCTGAATGTCCGGAGAATCGGTTCAACTGAGAGGCGGCTTATGTTTGGTTGAACCCTCTGGCCAGCCTTGCCAGCCTCCTGCATGGTCAAACCCATGTTGACCACATGGTTGAACACATTGGCCTGAATCTCATCAGAGATACAGTAATGGCTCTCCGTCTTGCTCTTCCTCTTCATCATTTTCCTCCTCTTACTCTCACTCCTCTGCCCCTCTGATCACCACTCACTTCAATGTTGCCATAAATTGTTCTCCAAACTAGGAGCTAACGTTTTGATTTCAAATTGCACAACAGCTTTGGAAATGGAAGTTTTATCATTTGATTAGCAGTGTCTTCTGTTTGAACACAATGAGGTTTTGGCATTGATGAAGCATGCAAAGTAGAGAGGAGGGTGTTTAGTGTTTTGAAGAAAATGTGGTTAACAATTGAAAACTGTGTCTAAAGCAGAGAATTGTATGTTGTGGTTTGAAGAAAGTGCGGTTAACAATTGAAATCTGTGTTTAAAGCAGAGAATTAGTGTGCTTGCCCGAAGGGAAGCACAGTATTGTTATCGTCAAGTTTTCTTTATTTATTTATTCTCCCCGTTTTTCTTGCAGCTAACTACTCCTCGCTCGTTTGAGCTAGAGACGCCATTCAAACACCAAAACGTCCGGCCCGATCCGGTGCAGGTTGCTATGACTTTTCGTGGCGATACTCTTTGCCACTCCTTTTTTATCCCTCTTTTTCATCCCCTTTTTCACTCATTCTAGAATGCTGGTTATCAGATGGCAGCAGTTACAATGAGCTCCTAAAAAGACACAATATTTTGCCAGAAAATGGTTGTTTTAAATACTCATACTTCAGTAAACTAATTGGAAAGTCCAAGGGGACCTTCTGAACAAGAACACTTGGAAGGTAGGAACCCTAAGAAACATCTGAACCTATCAAAGGAAAGACTCAAAAGACTCAAGGGATCTATCAAGCGAAATTAGTATTAGCCTAACTGTCACTTAATGACATCATAATGGATACTTCAGTGGAGATTAACCAGACAAGAGGAGAAGCATCCTTCAAAAATGAAGATGAGTTGCTAACTACCTATCCAGCTAATATTAAAAAGTTGGCCTGTCAGCAACGTCGGTGTGATGTGGGAATGTTTGCTCGCACTAAACCTATGATTTATCGCACTACGGATGGAGAAATAATAGTTGAAGATGAACTGCTGAATTTTCTACTGATTAAGTCAAGAACACTCGATCAAGACAGTATTATCAAGATAGTTAAGTCCAGTTTCAGTTCTCAAAGGATTGAAGCCTCCAAAGCTGTTATGGCAGAGCTGTTTCCTGATAACAAACGCTGGTCCTCTCACAGGGGTGAGAAGAAAGACGAAATCTACGTCAAAATGTGTTTGGCTGTGTTCAAGGAAAAAGGGGAACTACCAAGATTTGTGTCCCATTACATTGATGAACTGCCTCCCGTTTCATTCAAACATGTTGATGTTTCAGCGTTACTCGGAAGAATTCTGCAGATTAATACTGACATTGAGCTTCTGAAGACTTCCCTTACCTCACAGGCGTCCACTTGTGAGAAACTGCTGGAGGTATCAGGCTCCCTTAACGAGCGATTGGTGGTGGTGGAAAACCCCAAAGTAACTGGTCCCCCAACAGGTGGCAACGCCTCCTCCATGGCAGCAGCACATACACCTCTTCTGTCTGCAGAGGTTCCACTGGGCAACGAGCCTGATGCACCGGGCCCAAGCTTGGGCTTGGCTATGGCGGAGATGGGGGTAAAGTCGGGAGGACCTCCTCCTGCTGTCCACAAAACCCCACGACCGGGTATGGAGTGGTTGGCAACAGGTGAATCCCCGGGCTTGTCCCCTGCTCAGTGGAGTGAAAGAGCCCTGGAGAAGACTGAGCATCCTAGCTGGAGTACTACGGTGAGGGACGGCCGCAAACGAAAGGCAGTGCCAGAGAACTCAGCTCAACGGTTTACTGCAAAGTCTCGTGCTGAGAAACCCCAAGTCAGACATGCACGGAAAAAGACAGGTATTACTGGAACTGCAGTGATTAATAACGAGGAACTGTCTACTGTTAAAACGAAGATGGTCAGTGTGTTTGCCACGAAATTTAAGATGAACCTTGATGCCGATACTCTCCGTCTCTTTCTACAAGCGAAGATGAACCGGGAGGTGAAGTGCAGGAAAATAGAGACACCACACAGCAGATTCAGCTCCTTCTGCGTTACAGCTGAATGGAACGACTGGAAGGAGATGTACGACCCCCAGTTTTGGCCAGCTGGGTCAGTCGTCAGACAATACTTCGAGCCTCGCCGTCCAAGAGGAGCAACAAGTGTGACAATTCTACCAGAGAGATCTGCAGGGGGGACTTCTTGCCCTGCAGCGAGTGAGGGTCCGTCGGGCCCTGGTGCTGGCGCATCAATGAAGATGTCTGAGGAAACTGACAGTCCCAACGGGAATGACATAGACTCATAATGCGGGTTGTGTCCTACAATTCTCGTGGCCTCAGAGTAGGTCACACGGCTGCTGACAAGGCAAGGCGCCTTGTTGTGGATTCACTGCTTGACAATTGTGACGTTTTGTGCATTCAGGAAACCTGGATGGCTAAACAGGATTTGGAAAAATTAAACAATCTCCACCCTGACTTTCATGGTGCTGGTGAATCCACCACGGACCTCAGCACTAGAATCATCCGAGGTAGGATTGCTGGAGGGGTGGCAATTCTATGGAATACCAAATATGACTCCATGGTCAAAGTTTTACATTTAAATGTGGACTGGGCTATTGGGCTAGAGTTTAATTGTAATGGAAATAATTTTATTATTCTCAATATTTATACTCCATATGAATCCTATGACCATGTTGATGAATTTGAGAGCAGGCTTGCATTTGTACAATCTTTTATCGAGGATAATGATTCATCTTGCATTTATGTTTTGGGTGATTATAATGCAGACCTGTCAGATAATAAGTCTCTGTTTGCTAAACATATGTTAAGGTTCACTAGTGACAAAAACTTAGTAATATCAAGTAAAGTGCTCCTGCCTGACTCAAGCTACACTTATGTTAGTGAAGCATGGAATACGACGTCGTGGCTAGATCACATTGTTTCCACTGTTGATGCTCATGCTTCATTGGAAAATATTGAGATTTGTTATGGGTTAGCCACCTCTGACCATATCCCCATTGCCATGGTATTAAATGTGGACAACGTTCCCAAGCTGGTCAAGCATGAGGACAACAGCAATGTAAAGATCGAATGGGAGAAACTATCCAATGATGATGTCCTCAAATATTACTTCAGGTCTGATGAACTTTTGAGTAAGGTATATCTTCCCATGAATGCTATTTGTTGCACTAATGTGAACTGTGATGACTCCTCCCATGGTGCATGTTTGTGTGATTTTTATAACAACATAGTTAGAGCTCTTCTTGAGGCTAGCAGGTGTTTATTCACTAACTCCAGGAAGGCCAAGAACATCAAGCCAGGGTGGAATACATTTGTAGCTAGCCATCATGCTGAAGCCAATGCAGCCCATAGGGCTTGGGTAATAGCTGGTAGGCCCAGGCAGGGACCTGACCTTGATTATAAAAAGAAAATGAATGCTAAGTATAAATATGCTCTGCGCTATATAAACAAACAAGAGCAGGTGCTGAGTGCTCACTCAATGGCTGATAATATGCTCAAAAATGACATCACTAGCTTCTGGAAGGAGGTAAAAACCCTTAATAGGGCTAAAGCATCTCTTCCACGCAGTATAGAGGGGGTAACCGATGCAGTGGCAATTGCTGACCTATGGAGGCAGCATTATGCAGAACTGTTTAATTGTATTAAATATGAGCCTTATCATATTGGCAAAATAGATCAAGAAAATATTTGTTTTACCCCCAATGATGTTCTTAGTGCCATAGGGCAACTTGCAGACAAGAAAGCTAGTGGCCTGGACAACATCACTGCAGAGCACCTTAAGTTAGCTGGGCCCAGGTTGGCAGTGCTCTTGTCTATGTGCTTTACTGGAATTGTGACCCATGGTATATTGCCAGAGTCCATGATGTCAGTAGTTCTTGTCCCAGTTATCAAAGATAAGGCTGGTAAAATTGGTAGCATTGATAACTATAGACCCATAGCACTTGCCAGCATTCTCTCCAAAGTGCTAGAAAGATTAATCCTTGACAGGATAAGTGAATTTATAACCACCACTGACAATCAGTTTGGCTTTAAGCCCAAGCATAGTACTGACCTTTGTATTTATGCTCTGAAAGAAGCAATAGACACATATAGAAGGCAGGGATCTACTATGCTTATAGGGTTTATTGATGCATCCAAAGCATTTGACCGCGTCAACCACTTTAAGCTGTTTAGTAAGCTCAAGCTTCGGGGTGTGCCCAGTAGCTTATTACGCATCCTTGTTACTGGTATGCGAACCAGAGCATGAGTGTAAGATGGGGGAACATCTTATCTACCCCTTTTAAAGTTGGGAACGGGGTCCGGCAGGGGGGTATATTATCCCCAGCCCTTTTTAATATCTATATGGACAACCTTTCCAGGCAGCTGGGGGAATGCAGTACAGGTTGTATGATAGGTGATTCCCTGGTCAACCACTTTATGTATGCAGATGACCTAGCTATACTATCCCCGAGTACAGGCGGGTTTCAACAGCTGCTTAACATCTGTACTAATTATGGGGTCGATTTTGATGTTAAATATAATGCAAAGAAGAGTGTGGTAATGGTCTGTAGAACTAAGGAGGACATGGAAATTAAGTTTCCCGCCTTTCATCTTTCTGGGCAAGCTCTGGGGGTGTCCAATAGTACCAAATACTTAGGGCACATTATCACAGACACATTGGAGGATGATGCTGACATGTTTAGACAGAGGAGATTGCTCTATGTCCAAGCTAACATGTTGGTTAGAAAATTCCACCACTGTACATATGATGTTAAAATTAATTTGTTTAGAGCCTACTGCACCCCTCTCTATACAGCTCCACTCTGGGTGAATTACAAGAAGGAGAGCTTGCGTAAATTGAAAGTAGCCTATAATGACTGTCTTAGGATACTCCTGAAAAAACCCAGGAGTACTAGAGCCAGTCAGCTGTTTTGTAATATGGGTCTTACCACCTTCATGGCCTTGCTGAGGAACCTTACTTTTAAGTTTATGTGTCGGCTGGATCGCTCTTCAAATGTATTAATTGATCTGATGACAGACCCTGGCCACAGCTCTGTCAAGTACACATCTAAGATCTGGGAACACTGGCATAAGTGCCTTTTTTAGCCCTTCTTTCCTTGTGTATTTATATGCATTTATGAATGTATATTTATATGTAATTTATTGATTTTATGTATTGTACATCTCCCATGTGGGCCTTGAGCCTGTAATAAAGTGTATTATTATATTCATTGACTAACATGGGGAAGGTTGAGCCATTGTGACGTCACCCGCTCTATCAGTCGCTCTCCATTTAACTGTAGGAATATTAAGAGACACCTTGGGCTCTACAGTGCGAGTATTTCACTCGCATAAATAGGTACGTGCAAACTTGAAAAATAATTTACAAGCACAGTGTGCGAGTGACAGACAGTTGTCAATACGGCGCCAAAAAGTGAAGCATTCCATTGATTTCACATGGAAACAAGTGACAGGGTCGCGACTCCAGGGTTTTCGACGGGACCAACAGCAGCAGCAGCATAATCATCATCTGGATTTACTGACATTTTCGGTATATATAAACACATAATATCAATTGGTAACTGGTGTGTTGTATCCTGTTTATGTCTGATACTTTATAAACATTTATGTTTTACGTTAACTTATTACACTAGGCAGCAGTATTGTGAAGTAGAGCTAGAAATGGCTTTGCTAGCTCCCATATTGTAGCTCACACCAGCAACTGCTCAATTTAGGACAGAAAGGAGTTTGGTAAATTAGCTTGTAACTGTCAATGATAACTAGTTATTAGAATATATTAGCCAACGTTAAGTTGACTTCAAAGGGGCAGTCGAGTGTTTAGGTTGTGTCGGCTAGCTTGGAAAGCTAGCTAATAATTTTTGATTGAAGCTTCACGTTAGCCTCGGTAAACGTTTAGCTAGCTAACGTTAGCTAACTATGAGGTAGCATATCCCAAGTTATACTAGCTTGATAGCTAGCTAGTAAACTCATTGCAGTATGGGCTAAAGGACAGGGCTAGCTAATCATTTTCGATTGAAGCTTCACGTTAGCCTCGGTAAACGTTTAGCTAGCTAACGTTAGCTAACAATGAGGTAGCATATCCCAACTTATACTAGCTTTTGATAGCTAGCTAGTAAACTCATTGCAGTATGTTTCCTTTTACCAAGATAACAATTTCGGACAGGCTACGCACAACATTAATCAAGCAAAAAATAAATGAATATGTGACTGGTTTGAATAGCCTTGTTTATTTGGGCAATTGTTATTATAATCATTGACACCACTTTCAACTGTCAAAACTATCCGTCTAGCTAAATCTGTTGGTAATGAGATTTCACAGCATTTCATATGGAGGATATGTGGTTGATTTAATCTAGACGTGATATTCTCATATATTTGAATGACAATTCTGTTAATCAAGTATTGCCTTAAATTATTATTTACATTGATTTAATTGGAATTCAGCTGATCTGTATCTTGGAGACTAATTGCATCCACAATTTAAGTACTGCAAGCTAGACTACTATGCAGTAGACACAACACAGGAGGTCCCTGGGCCTGAGAAGGGAAGGGAAGGAGTTTAATGTGGCTATAATATGGGATTTTAAATGTGCCTAAAACTAGACTAAATTGTAATGAGTTTTCGAAAACTAGACTGAAACTAAAAAGGATAACTATGACTAAATGTGACTTAACCTAATATGCATTTTTGTCTTAAGACTGAATCTAAAAATAGCTGCTAAAATGAACACTGAGATAGGGGACCCCTTAATCTGCAATTCATGGTTGCTAGCTCTAATCAGATGTACTACCTAGGCTTATAAGAGAAGACTAACTTTTTATGCCAACAAACACCAATAACTAGAACTAATTTGACAGACTATAAACCAATGTGATACACGTGCTCTCTATCTATACAGTAAAAGTGTTGCTTACGTTTGATACTAGACCTACAGTCTAACTCTAACTGCATTAAGTCTAACATATAGGCCTATCTTACAATAAACTTTAAGTAAAGCTGGCTATGTAACCGCATTCATTCCAATATTGTTGCAGAGATGTTTCCTTTTACCAAGATAGCAATTTCAACAATTCACTTAGCTCAGTAAGTCAGTATAACGAAACTCTGAGATACCCTCATATGTCTAAACGTCAGTGGAGCCAAAATATAATGGTTGAGCTTGGTTGCTTGCTAAAATATATTGGAAGAAGGCCCCACTACACTGATTGAGCAGATGTAAATACATGTTAATTCATAGGCACTTGTTCTCTCTGTCACAGAGCAAGCACACTCTCGCAGTTCGTTCACGAAACGCATTCTAGTTGTGCTTAAAGTTTAGCAGAATTGGTTTAGTGAGTTGGCACTTGGGTTTAGTGTTCAGAGAAACCGAGGCATGTTTTGAAAAAATGTGTTTTAGGAACAGAGAAATACTGTATTAGCCCAGCTGAATGGTGCGCTGGTGTTCACAAGGCTGGATGCACGTTGTGGATTTTGGCAAATACCCTTAGCACAGGAGAGCAGGGAGCTCACTACATTTATCACCCCCTTTGGCCGATTTAATTTTAATGTCCTCCCTTTCGGAATTACAGTTTTTTACTATTGTTAAGAAGTAAAAAGCGAAAATTCGGCACAATCTGCACAACCTTCACGTCATGTATCAATCGCTCGCCCCAAGTGGGAAATACTTAAGACTCCCTTATCTGCATTAGACTCTGATTTTCCTTGTGAACACACTGATGTCAATTACACATCACGTTGTTGTCAAAACACTGTACACAAAGTTCTGTTGTTGCTCACACTTCTCAAGTAAAATCTCAAAGCATCAACCTGCAAGACACAAATATTCAAATCTCTAAACTTTCAGGTCTTTTGAACAATTTGCAGTGAGGACTGCACCATAAAAGTGTCTTGAGCCTCTGTTTTGTTTGGTAAACTATTGAAAACTTTGAAAAGATCGACAACCAGAGGAGGACAAGAAGGAGGAGGAGGAGGTTGAGGAGTAGGAAGACAGAGAGAAGGAAGAGGAGGACAAGGTGAAGAAGGAGGAGGAGGAGGAGAAAGAAGAAGGAGAATGGTCATCTCTAATGAGATTTGGGCCGCTGTGGTAGACCATGTTTTCATGGTTTTTCATTAGAACCTTCAGGATGGAGAACAAGTACGAAATCTGTTTGCCTTGTGTACTGTAATACTGCATATCAATAGAATATAGTGTGCTTACAGTATTTGTATTTTGCAGGACTGAAAGAGAACCACACTGTGGAGGAAGAAAACACACTTTCAATATTTTTTTTTAAATCAAAGTAGCATTTTCCAGGAGATATAAAGGGTTTTGCATTTTTTGTTAGTTGTTTTTGGATTTGAGTTTTGAGAAAACGAGGCATGCTTTCAAAAAATGTGTGTAAGCAATTGAGAACAACTGTAAGCATTTTGTATACAATTTTATGTCAATACAATCTAGTGTTTGGTGGAACAGGAGACTGAAATTGTAAATATGGTTTGTGAGAACAACGGTATTGCTGTTTTATGTTTGACTATGAAAAATGTAGGCCTACACTGATACATTTTACAAAAGTAGAAATGGCATTGTCATTCATATGGTGTGTTTCGATGATTGTGTTTTCAATTTTGCACTTCTGTGTGCTGTAAATGCTTGGTAGTGTGCAGCAAATGCTTAGTTGTGTGTACTAAATGAATGTATGTGTGTGTGTTTTGAAAATATGGCTGTGTGTACCAAATGAAAACACGAGTTTCATTTTGTGAACAGTTAAGAGATTTGATAGCAAAGAGTCATCTTGCAAAGGGAGTGTCAGGTTTAGCATTTTGTGTGTGAGGTTTTCAGTTTTCTGTGTGCAGTTTTGAGAAAGCCGCTATTGTTTTGAAAAACGGGTTTTAGCAACAGTGAAAAACTGTAACTCAGGGCCCGAACATTTTCACGCATGTCCCAGCTCTTAGAGGGGCTAAGTGGGGTGATATGTAGGGATGCACCGATACCAGTATTGGGTATCGGGTCGATACTTCGTTAAAATACTCGTACTCGTACTCATACCAAAAACCGATACTCAGTGTAACGCGTGTGCTTTCTTCTCCTCTACTGTCTATGCCCGGCAGGTGTGAGAGCGCCAAAGTTGCATAGAGGCCAAGAGCGGTATTGCAGACAGATAGAGATTTTAGAAAAAATATAGCTGGCAACATATTTAATTTTTTTGTAGCTGTGAACTTAGTTAAACATTTTGAATTATGAACTTTGAACTGAACTAGTTCATTTTAAAAATTGTGAACTATGAACTGAACTAGTTCATGTAGAAAGTGATCTTTCCCAGCACTGCCGATAACATGCGGACACTATGCGGACACAAAATGTGATTTGTTGTCCTACCTGACCTACAACTCTCTGCCCTACTAGTAAGTAGCTTATTTGCCGTCTTGTTTTGTCGTGTGTTACACTTGCTTGATGTTTGACTGTGTTAGGAAAGTTTGACATAGTGTCAAAGTAGGTGTATGTCAACAGATTTCGCTAAATTTAGCTGTTAGCTATTAGCAAATCCGTTGTGCTGCCTTAACGGCAATTTGGGCTCATTTAAAGATAAATGATGACGACAGGAGTAAGGCACAGTGTAAGATCTGCACTGCTACAGTGTCGAGTGGCGGAAAGGAAAGTACTTAATTTGACACAAGCAATTTGATTAAACATCTGAAGATGCACTATAGTGTCGACATCTTCGCTGTTCAGCTGTTCTTTTTGGCCGCAAAGTACTCATTGTACTCCCGTGAATGAAAGCTATGAATTACCGTAAATATTGTAATGTTCTGTTGTAAAATCTGACATGCAGAATGAACATTACATTTACATTTAACATATACATTTACATTTAGCATTTACATTTACATTTAACATATACATTTAGCACTTGATAATTTTATTTACATAATTATTTACATTTACATTTAAATTTAACACTTATATTTAACATTTATATATAGCATTAAACATTTGCGTTTACATTTAACATTCACATTTATATACATAACATTAACATTTAACATTAACATTTAGATGAAAGATTCATATTATTTAACAACTTTATGTTACTGCCAAAAATTATCCTTGGAAAAGTTATTGCATGAATTTACATGAATTTCTCTCTAAATGTTTGAAAAAGTGACATTTGAATATTGTTGTGCTTTTTCCCCCCCATATGATAATGCTAAATGTAACAAAACTGAGCAGGATTTTAGAACATGCAACATTTTCCAAAGGCGCCCCATTCTGTTTAGGGGTGTATTCTCTATTGTTTGATTGCTAATTTAGTTCCTGATAAGCACAGTCACAGAGTCAACGACGGGTCACATCTGGCACATTCAAAGGGGAACAGAAAACGAACGCTGGGTTCCTCCCAGCTCCATTCTTAACTTTGATTCAACAATCCTACTCATGTCGGGATTGTCTGAATGAGTCGAGGAGCTCGTCTGTTTGTCAGGGGGTTGTCAGCGAGGGGAGAGCGTATCGAGGCAAAGCAACGCTGCCACAGTCTCATGTTTAATGGATTCGTAATGTTCTCCCGCAGGAACACGTCTGAGTCAGAGTTTGTTTGAGGCCCTCATGACCTCATTAGGCATGGGTGTGATAATGGAGGCTTCTTCACACCCCAGCTCCCGTGCAGTCGGCAGACGGGAGGGAATGTCCAATGCACTTTGATGTGGGAGACGAGAGAGACTCGTCAAAATGAGGCTGAGGTGTCCAAAAGATGCATACGAATACACACAAGCAGCCAAGCACAAATGCACCCTCACACAGACCATCATGCGCACCAGCACACACACACACACACACACACACACACACACACTCTTCTATGTACATACAATCATTTGTGGAGAGATATTCTTTCAGATCGAATGCATTGCAAACCTTTTTTTTATCTGCTTGGTAATGTCTCAGGTAATCAGGCACAGACAGTGAGAGGTGGGGTGATACGGTTCAAATAATGGTGAGTGTTCTTTTTTTCACACTGATGACACCCTTGCCATAGCTAATAATAACAACTCCTGTCACCGTGCTTTTTCTTAGGCACTTCATCAGCATATGTAAGTACACACACATCCAAGGTACTGACTGCTTGTCGTTGGGTGTTTTATGAGCCATGGGGATAATGATTGTGGCGGTGTGAGATGAACTGTGATGATAGGGCATGCATCACTGCCCAGACAGAATTCATCCTTGTTTTATTTGGAGTGTGGAGGGACACCCAGTCATCTCAGTTTCTCCACTGTTCTGTAACAAATAACCCTTGCGTATCTTTTTCCACCTTTCTGTTTTGTTTTAAGCATAGACTGGTAATTCAAGTAAACTACAAAATAAAGGTGACTGTCACTTATTGCACTGAGTGAGATCCACCAGGTGAAATACAACCTAAATTGCACTAATATCAACATTATCTTTTTAAGCTTGTCAAGGTTTGATTTGTAACTTCCCTGACAAAGTCTTTCTACTCTGAATGCAGAAAAAAGGCAAAAGCTTATTTGGGTCATACAGATGAGAAACAGTATGATTTTAGAATGTAATGCTTATTGTAAAGGTCTTCATTTGTTCTTATCGGCTGTGCTGGAGTTAAAAAAAAAAGTACCCTGTTGTGCTCTGCATTTTGTAGAGGATCAAGTAGAGGGCTGTGTGCCTGCAGCATTCTTTCATGCTGGCCCTGGTCAGCAGTATGCACAGGTACCACAGAGACTCACTGACATTCCTTCATCTGCCCTCCCCGGACCCTCGAGACGGATCTGAATCAGAGTTGTGGGTCAGCTACATTAAAGATTGGGCAAGATACAGTTTTGGTTCACAGCAGCTCACTGTTGAAGTTATCACTGATAAAGTCACAAACTACAACCTAATGCACCATAGCTTCATGCAATTGTTCAATTATAAATGAGTAGATACTTAAAACGTACAGTACTGGAATCGGTTCATGTTATAGTCGTATAATATATTCTTTGGTATAGCTTATTGAGTACAATAGAATTTTTTTTTGGTAAACTGCATGTATAACTTTCATAAAAACTTTATTCTTAGTCCAGAGACTTGGTATAATTATGTCACTTTGGAAATAAAGAAAAGAACACACGTTGACTACACCTTCAAAGGCAGATGGTGAACTTTTAATCCAGTTGCCTTTTTGTCAGGTAAATAGCACTAGGATGTAAACTTCCCTTCAGCCCAATTCAGGAGAAATGTGACATTATTAAAGCTTAAAAGACTTAGGGCCCTATCTTGCACCCAGTGCAATTGACATTGTCACCGACGCATGTATCATTCCTATCTTGCACCCGGCGCACAGCGCGATTTTCCCTCCAGAGGCGCGCTTCGAAATGAACTTGCGTCGACATGGGCGGGGGCGGAACAGAGAAGGCGTTTCTCTGGCGCAAGTGGTATTTTGCAGTTTCAAAACAACGCTGTGCGCCGTGCGCCATTGACCAAAAAAAAGCTGGTCTAATGTGAGGCGCAATGTCTAAAATCTGTAACGCGTATTCAGAACGCTATTTTAAGGGCGCATGTGCTTGCCCGCACAGTATAGGACCTGTAGGCCACACTTTACTTCTGTCGTCTTCACGAGAGATTTACACCAATTGTTTGGCAAGCCATATATAATTACAAGGAAAATAAAGTATTTACCACATGAGGAAATCATTGTGATATCCGTATCCAAGACATTTAAAAACTAGGCATACATCTAGCGTACACAATTGACCCAAATGATTCAGGTTAATTGAAGCTGCGTGACATTTGATTTATTGTATGGCTTTGTTGCATTTATTAAATGCCAGTATTATTATAAATCTTGTAAACTCATCTCTGTGTATGTGGACTTTATTTATGTACCTTGGGTTTGGTCAGCTGGTGCACTGGCTTGGGTGCCGATTTCCATGCCCCCAAATCCCTGCACGCTCTCAGGCGTGAGGGTAGACGTGGCGATGTCCTCTGCTGCCGTCAGATCCTGGGTCGTGGCAGATCCACCTCCCGTGAAGGCACGAGAACGTGTGTTACCTTCCAGCTTGGATGTCCCACGTCTCCGGACGTCATTATAGCGTTTTCGGCAACGTTTTCGGGTGCCCCGTTGCAGAAACAATCACGGCAATATCTTGACATGCTTGCTTGACTGCTTACTTTTGGAGGGTTTCTCGCATCCCCATATATATCTATCTCCCGGCTTTTTACAAAGCCATACAATAAATCAAATGTCACGCAGCTTCAATTAACCTGAATCATTTGGGTCAATGTGTAGGCTACATGTATGCTTATTTTTAAAATATCTTGGATATGGATATCACAATGATTTCCTCAAGTGGTAAATACTTTATTTTCCTTGTAATTATATATGGCCAAAAAATGTGTGTAAATCTCACGTCGGTCTCCTCGGCTGTGAACTTCTCCGGTCTTCCACCAGGTAATTCCGCCATCAAAATAACAAGCCGCTGTGGACTATGCGCTTCTCGCTCTTAAAGGGAATGTGAAATGACGCTCGGATTGGTTTATTGCATATTACGGCCAAACCACACCTATGGCTGAGTAACCTCCTTTGGACCAACCCTTTTGACACTTGCGCTGGACGCAAGTGTGTTTTTTCCGCCGTTAAAATAGCAACTGCGCCATAGAGCCGCCCACACAGCTACTTGCGCTTGGCGTCGTCCTACTTGCGCTTAGGGCCCTATCTTGCACCCAGCGCAATTGACATTGTCACCGACGCATGTATCATTCCTATCTTGCACCCGGCGCACAGCGGGATTTTCCCTCCAGAGGCGCGCGTCGAAATTAACTTGCGCCGACATGGGCGGGGGCGGAACAGAGAAGGCGTTTCTCTGGCGCAAGTGGTATTTTGCAGTTTCAAAACAACGCAGTGCGCCGTGCGCCGTTGACCAGAAAAAAACTGGTCTAATGTCACTGGCGCATTGTCTAGAGTCTGTGGCGGGTATTCAGACGCTATTTTAAGGGCGCGTGTGCTTGCCCGTACAGTATAGGACCTATAGGCTACACGTGACGGTACTTCTGTCGTCTACACGAGAGATTTACACCAATTCTTTGGCAAGCCATATATAATTACAAGGAAAATAAAGTATTTACCACATGAGGAAATCATTGTGATATCCATATCCAAGATATTTTAAAAATAGGCATACATCTAGCGTACACATTGACCCAAATAATTCAGGTTAATTGTAATGGCGGTTCTGATGTCTGCCATCTCCTGGCAGATGAGCTGGGGACAGACGCACACTGTCCCTATCACATTTCTGCGGCGAGATAAGGAGAAAAGGGAGGTAGAGGGAGAGATCGGTAGAGAGGAGAGCCTGATCAGTGGCTGGCCGCACGCACGCGCGCGCGCACGCACGCGCACACACACACACACTCACACTCACTCGCTCTCTCTCTGGCAGATGAGCTAGGGACGGACGCACAATGTCCCTATCACAGTCTGCAATAAGTTCGGCTATACATGCAGTTACGTCAGGTATAGTCCGACATGCTGGGGAATTCATAAAACTTCCCGTAAAACCCGACAGCCAAGAGCTGGCTAAGCAGGCGTTCTGGGAGAAGTATGGGTTCCCTGGCGTCCTTGGCGCTATAGACTGCACCCATATTCACATACGTGCCCCCCCAGTGTTTTACACAACATTGCCATGAATCATGGATGTGTAAATGAGGATAGATTAGAGGACTTTGGAAGACGTGAGGTTGAACTGCATGTGCCGATGGGTGCAATATTATTACCATGCATACATAACCTAGTGATTCAGTGAGGGTGAACCCAAAACATCGGAAAGTATGTTTTTGTGACTTTTATTTCAAATATGTTGCCACCAAAAAACGAATGCTAGTAACTGAAAAAATACAAACGAGAAATGAAAGTAGAAACATGGGAAAATATTGCCGTGATTGTTTCTGGTAACACACGTTCTGGTGGCCTCACGGTCTTCCTCCAGGTAATTCCGCCATTATAATACAGTTTTTCACTGTTGCTAAAACCCGTTTTTCAAAACAGTAACGTCTTTATCAAAACTGCACACAGAAAATTGAAAACCTCACACACAAAATGCTAAACCTGACACTCCCTTTGCAAGATGACTCTTTGCTATCAAATCTCTTAACTGTTCACAAAATGGAACTCGTGTTTTCATTTGGTACACACAGCCATATTTTCAAAACACACACACATACATTCATTTAGTACACACAACTAAGCTTTAGCTGCACACTACCAAGCATTTACAGCACACAGAAGTGCAAAATTGAAAACACAATCATCGAAACACACCATATGAATGACAATGACTCATTGAGCCCTTTCTCCTTTTGTAAAATGTATCAGTGTAGGCCTACATTTTTCATAGTCAAACATAAAACAGCAATACCGTTGTTCTCACAAACCATATTTACAATTTTAGTCTCCTGTTCCACCAGATTGTATTGACATAAAATTGTATACAAAATACTTATAGTTTTTCTCAATTGCTTACACACATTTTTTGAAAGCATGCCTCGTTCTCAAAACTCTAACCACAAATTCCAAAGCAACTAACTGAAAATGCAAAACCCTTTATATCTCCTGGAAAATGCTACTTTGCTTTCAAAAAATATTGAAAGTGTGTTTTCTTCCTCCACAGTGTGGTTCTCTTTCAGTCCTGCAAAATACAAATACTGTGAGCACACTACGTATATTATATTGATATGCAGTATTACAGTACACAAGGCAAACAGATTTCGTACTTGTTCTCCATCCTGAAGGTTCTAATGAAAAACCATGAAAACATGGTCTACCACAGCGGCCCAAATCTCATTAGAGATGACCATTCTCCTTCTTCTTTCTCCCGATCCTCCTCCTTCTTCACCTTGTCCTCATTCTGTTCCTCCTCCCTGTCCTCCTCTTCCTTCTCTCTGTCCTCCTACTCTTCAACCTCCTACTCCTCCTCCTTCTTGTCCTCCTCTTCTTCCTCCTCTCACTCTTACCCCTCTCCTTCTCTGGTTGTGGATCTTTTCAAAGTTTTCAATAGTTTATCCCAGGGCTGGACTGGGGAAATTTTTCAGGCCGGGCATTTTTAACCAAGAGCAGGCCACCACCAGGTATTGACGGGGAAAAATGTAAGCGCGCTGTGTGACAGCGTGGGTTTTTTCCACAACTGCTTTTGACATGCGTACCCCTTAAGCCTTTTTGTCACACCATGAGTACCCCTTCACTCATGCAGTGACTATGCTGCACACATTCGTTAATTTATCCACATACCCCCTGCAGTTTGCTTGCGCACCTCAGGTGGTATGTACCACTTACCCCTTGTTGGGAATCACTGCCTTAAACGATCAATGTGCACTAGGAGACACAAACATTTTAACACTATGAGAAGCATTATGAAAAGTTCTCCCAAAATACTGTTATCGTAGGCTTATCAAAAGTATGATCTATTGACCGTAGGTCACATTACTTTTTAGACATGTCATTTCTTTCAACCTTGTTACTCAAATTTAAGTAAAGGATTTATATTAAAAAATATTAATTAACTTAATCTGATCCACTATGAGTGTTTCAAGTCAGCGTATTATTTTACCTCATCACAAAAGCAGCCTTTTCATCAGATCGCTCTCGGCTACCCTGTCAATGATGACATCTGTACAGTGGCTTAACGTGGTTACGACGGGCCCCGGTGCACGCCATTTTGACGGGCCCTATAGTTACTTTGGCGTTCCCTATTACGCTAAACAAAGATGTTTGTAATCGATATGATTGTGACAGGTGTGTACACAAAGAACAAAATCTTGTTTAACTCGTTAGAAATGGTCAGAAAGCAGCCTAGATAGCACTGTTTACGATAACCCTGATCTTAAAAATGACAAACGTCCCACATAACGTAATTAACTAATTTATTAAGAGGAACAGCAAACTATGTATTAACAATATTTACAAGAAGAAGTTTCAATAGGATATTTAAATTGTGTATACAAGCAACGCAGACACGATGAAAGTAACTAAATTATTAAACACAGACACACACGTTCTGTTTTCCATCCTCCTGGTCATGGTGCGGTCACGGATGGCCCGACACCTCTCACACTCAAAGTCCTCTTGCTCTTTGAAAGTAGACAGGACAGTGACAAATGTATTAGAAACATGGATGGCGACGCGCTCCGACTCGCGGTAACGTAAATACAGGGTCAAAGTGTGAAAAGTGTTCTTAAAACACGGATGACAAGCGACACACCTGCTTTACCCACATCTGAAAAACACATAATGAAACGGGTGCTCCACTGCGACTTGTTAAAGGGGGCATGGCAGCCCATCAAATACCCTTGAACTACTCACCTATTTGAATGGCATTCGACGAGCCTTGGTGCTAGCAGGAGGGTCGTCCGTAGCACTAGCAGACTCCACGGACAGGCGAACGTTTGTTGAAAAATCAAAATAATCTAATTTAGGTAGCTTTGCCACCTTCTCCTGCAGCTCTTTTCTCTCTTGCCTTTTCTTACTGCCACTTTTGTGTTTATAAGACATTTCCAACAGACTCGTGTAGCCTTCACAATAGGGTATAGCAGTCTTGCTCCTTTGCTATTGACAGTTAGCAGCCTTAAGGCTGATTTATGCTCGGGAGCGTAAGCGCAAGCGCAAGAGGCCGCGCAAGCCCCTTGCGTGACCCTTGCGCGACTTTTCACGTCTTGCGTGCGTCGGCCCCTTTTTCTAGACTAGCGTCAATTTTTATGTAAGGTCTTACGCGAGCCTCGCAGCCTGCATTCTATCAACGAATGTTACGAGATGAGGTTACTAAAATATTCTGCATGTCTACTCAGTTTTACAGTGCTTCCCAAGTAAAGGTTTGAAAAGAACTTCAAGCTTCATACTTTCTGTTAGGGAACCTGTTATCTATCTGCAGAGCAAATGTCAGGCTCATACAAAAACATTAACATGAATTAATTGATGCTAATACCTAGCGCGGTCTCTACAGGATTCCCCATATACGTTAGCATTAAGCTAACGTATTTTCTACCACAGTAAAACATGCAATACTATGTGATTGTTTTTAGAAAACGAATGTTACGTGATGAGATTACTAAAATGTAGTCTGCATGTCTGCTCAGTTTAACAGTGCTACCCAAGCAAAAGTTTGAAAAGAACTTCAAGCTTCAGACTTTCTGTTAGGGAAACAGCTTTCTATCTGCCAAGCCAACGGCAGGCTCATGACAACACGCGCAACCTTTGGGAGCATGAACTGCACTGAGTAAATTTTGCGCAACAATTAACCCCCAACGCTGAACCAAGCAGCCGCCTTTAATGTCACTCTGTTACATTTCTCGCGAGACGAATATTTAAATGATCTGGTCCATTAACAGTGTTAAACATGTTACCCAGAAATCCCCAATGCAAATCTGAAATTCTGAATGACAAAATACCAAAGACCATAACTTATACGTTTCATTGAATCGTTTTTCTTTATTGTTTCTTCAGTGTATGTAGGTTAATCATGTGCTGTTGTTCTAAATTGCTACAATTTTTTTTGCAAAAATAATACCCACCATGACTAAGATACGTACGGTATTATAGGAGTATAAATAGTTGTCGAGACAGCCAAACCTCTAACTAAAGAAGTTATCGCTGAAAACTTTAGCTAGAGTACTTGAAGGCCTGGGCCCACGGGTCGATCGGCCTGTTAAACTTGAATTGACGTTAATGTGGCCTGCATTGAAGTTAACGTGGCCTGCTACGTTAGACGCGAGTTTGGCATGAATAAAAAAATAATAATAGGCTTCAGGCCACCGGGCAAATGCCCGCCATGCCCTATGCCCAGTCCAGCGGTGGTTTATCCAACAAAACAGAGGCTCAAGACACTTTAATGGTGCAGTCCTCACTGCAAATTGGTCAAAAGACCTGAAAGTTTAGAGATTTGACTATTTGTGGTTTCCAGGTTGATGCTTTTAACAAAAGTGAAAAACTGTAACAAGCCGCTATGGAATATGCGCTCCTCGCTCTTAAAGGGAATGTGAGATGACGCTCTGATTGGTTTATTGCATATTACGCCCAAACCACACCTATGGCTGAGTAACCTCCTTTGGACCAACCCATTTGACATTTGCGCTGGGCGCAAGTGTGTTTTTTCCGCTGTTATAATAGCAAATGCGCCATAGAGCCGCCCACACAGCTACTTGCGTTTGGCGCTGTCCTACTTGCGTTTCTGATCGTTAAAATAGGGCCCTTAATGTCTGTGATCTTTTGACTGGAAGTGGGCGTCTGTCAGATCGCAGACAGATAAACTCTGGGTTTGACTAGCGGGATATTGAGCTAAGGCAGGGTTGACCTTCCTGCTGCTCGCCAAGAGGGCATGACTCCATAAAGACCTTCTCTTTATCTCAGAATGAATACAATCTCTTGATTATTTGGTT
Organism: Sprattus sprattus; assembly: GCF_963457725.1. NCBI lineage: Eukaryota > Metazoa > Chordata > Actinopteri > Clupeiformes > Clupeidae > Sprattus > Sprattus sprattus. The sequence goes on along the minus strand of NC_137910.1, from coordinate 25,545,846 downwards.
ACTTTGACAGGCACTCAGAGGTTAGGTGGTTTAAAAATCTTGCCTTTAAGCAAAGCTTAGGTATCTTATCTAATATACAATGGGATAACTTTGTCTCTTGACTGTATAAATGATCTTTCCTGCTTTTAATCTTAGTTCTCAAAACCACCATGGCACCAAAGGTCAGGCCACTACCATGGAATGTAATTATCACACAGAAATCCACTGCCGGATGCAATTGGTATTCATTCATCATTCATTCATCATTATTCAGGGAGAATTGACTGAGCACAGGGCTCTTTTGCAGCAATGCCCTGACTGAGGCTACAGAATACAGAAGAACAATAGATAAACAAACCATAACAAAACAAAACAGAACAAATAAAAAAACAAAACACATTAAAAAACTCAGAAATTAAGTATAAGTAATGGATAATGTATTGTCCTGAGGTCATTCTCCAAAAATAATTCCCGACGGGGCGAACAACAGCCTGACGCGCAGCGGAGGGTGTTGTTTTGTCCTGAAGGGAATTATTTTTGGAGAATGACCGACGGACAATACATTATCCCGCTTATTATACGGTTACTTGCCAAAAACGATAGAAGACATTCCTCCAACATACCTCTTTTTAATGATTAAGTTGCCGTTTCATGAGTCCCGTTTAGAAATAAATAGTTCTTCAAGTAAATAGAACTTTGAAGTTTCAGGTGTTGCATAGCAACCCATTACCTGCTGACTTCAAATTACCATGAGTCTGTTACGTTAAAATGACCGGACTTCTGGCGGAATGATATGAAAGAGGTGAATTAGAAGCACAAAACCCGTTGCCAATGACAGCGGTAATTATCTTTTCGCAGCGGTCTGTTAGCAGGAATTAATGTATGGGTATGACGTAGGGATGGCCCATTCAAATCAACTGTACTTTTTGGAACATTCTGAAGAGCCGTATAATAAAAGAAAATAACATAAAGTAAAAAAAATTAAATCAGAGAATCATTTAAAACAACAGCATTGAGGCACATCCTTAGCATCTAAAAGGCTCTTAAATTGGCTGACAGACAAAAACTTTGTTAGTTTCAAATCCACTTGAATAATCACACATCCGTAAGACCATGGAACGACTGCTACTGCACATCATCAGAACCCAGGTACGCCATGCACTTGACCCGCTGCAGTTTGCCTACGAGGAGAAGGTGGGCGTGGAAGATGCCATCGTCTAATGCACAGGGCACACTCTCATCTGGACAAGGGGAAAGGTGCTGTGAGAATCATGTTCTTTGATTTCTCCAGTGCCTTCAACACCATCCAGCCCCTCTGTCTGAGTGACAAGCTTGTGCAGATGGGTGTGAACGCCAACCTTGTATCCTGGGTCACTGGCAACCTGACGGAGAGGCCGCAGTTTGCAGGCTGAAAGACTGCGTATCTGAGACTGTGTTGTGCAGCACCGGCGCTCCACAGGGGACTGTGCTCTCACCAGTGCTGTTCACTCTGCACACATCAGACTTCACCTACAACACAGAGTTGTGCCACATCCAGAAGTTCTCTGATGACTCTGCTGTTGTGGGGAGTACAAGGATGGACAGGAGGGTGAGTACAGGAGCCTGGTGGACAACTTTGTGCAGTGGTGTAGACATAACCACATGCAGCTGAACACCTCCAAGACCAAGGAGATGGTGGTGGATTTTAGGAGGTCTCAGCCTCCTCTGCTACCAATCTCCATAGAGGGTGTCAGTGTGGAGGTGGTCAGCACCTACAAGTACTTAGGAGTTCATCTGGACAATAAACTAGACTGGTCAGCCAACATAGATGTCATCTACAAGAAGAGTCAGAGCTGACTCTTCTTCCTGAGGAGGCTGAGGTCCTTCAATGTCTGCAACAAACTCCTGCGCATGTTTTTACCAGTCTTTTGTTGCCAGCGTCCTTTTTTATGCTGTGGTGTGCCGGGGAGGCAGCATAAAGAAGGGGGATGCAGGGCGACTAGACAGGCTGGTGAGAAAGGCAGGAGCTGTTGTTGGCACCGAACTGGACTGCCTAACAACAGTGGCGGAGAGAAGGACCCTGAGTAGGCTGCTGACCATCTTGGACAATGACCACCACCCACTGTACAGTACTTTCAATGGACAGAGGAGCATTTTCAGTGGCAGACTCCTGTCACTGTCATGCTCATCGGACAGGCTGAGGAAGTCCTTTGTCCCCAGGGCCATACAGCTTTACAACGCCACGCAGAAGGGGAGGGGGAGGGAGATGGACTTCTCTGCATGAGTCTATCTCAGACTGCCCTCCTCTTCTCACCTCACTATATTCCATCCCACTGCCCATCCTTTTACTGGCTATATACTAGCCCCTTGGACAGACTTTACGTTTACTTTACTATTTATATCACTTTGCACTATCCTCACACACACAAGCACAGTACTTTATTTGCACAATCCACACATGCACATGAACACTCTTTGCGCTCCTTGCACTACTCTCCACTAATTTCTACACTGTCACAATTATTGCACACAGAACATGTACACTCCCTGTGTACATGTTCTCCCTACGTGTATTGTTTTTATTGTGATTCATGAATGTACGTTTGTGAGTTAAGTTAAGTGTATAAGCTACTGGATGACCTTAATTTCCCTCGGGATCAATAAAGTATCCATCTATCTATCTATCTATCTATCTATCTATCTATCTATCTATCTATCTATCTATCTATCTATCTATCTATCTATCTATCTATCTATCTATCTCTCTATCTATCTGTCCATCTATCTATCTATTTATCTATCTATCTAGTGTTCTATTTATGGGAAGCAAAGAACTTAAAAGCTATTTTACCTATATTAGTTTTTGTAAGGGGGATTTCAAGGGAGATGAGGCTTTGTGGAGGTATGCAGAATCAATTTCAGCAGGTATGTTAATCCACACCTCATCTCGCGGTTTTGGTCTGTGAGCAGTGGCCTCCCCTGGAGATAAGCCTCGTGCCTCGGAAAATGATTACTGTCTTTCCGTTTCTGACTTAAAACCAATTCTCCACAGAGCATGATCAAGCTGAAAGTGCTGTGTCTGCATGTCCCACTGCCCCCTTCCCAAAAGATGACCTTGGCTCTTCCCTCGGGCAGGACATGTAGTAGCAGCGTGACAAGATTCTTTAATTGATTACAAGCTAATGCTTCTGGCCAATAGGACCAGCGACGTGAGGTGTATGTATTGGCTTGTGTGTTTTGATTTAGCTATATTTCATTTATCTATTTCATTTTAAGAAAATATTTCTTCACAGGATGCTGTGGTTACAGTGATAAGGAATGGAATTCCACACTGTAGAGTGTGCTACGACCTTGTGATAGTGATTCATGTAATATGATAAGGTATTTTCTGCCTACATCAAAACAAGGTGGGATGGTTGATACAAAGGTCCTACACCCATGCTTGTTTCCTGCTTTGCAGAGCTATCGAAGAACATGCACTGACCGATGCTTCTCAGGACACTAAACAACCATAGACTCCTTTGGAGAACTCACTGCCTAGTGTTTCTGAGTGTCCTTTCCATACTATATCTAAATGGTTGTTTGCTTGATACAGTGAAGTGAGTATAGCGATAGAAGGCAAGACGGCCCATAAAACCCTTGCCCATTTCTTGGAATTATGGCTGTCACTTCCACGTGCCATGAACCCCTGCTTGCGCTGCAGACACAGGCCTTACATCACACTAATATACAGCTCAAAGTAGGCAAGCAATATGTTAGGGTTAGGGTTAGCACACTTGGCACGGAGCATGGTAACATGAAGGGGAGACTGTAAATCAATTTATGAAAGAATGTAAAGAACGTCAGTATAGTGTATAACATTAGTAATACAAAATTAGAGTAGCACAAGTCAGTGTCTAGGAGTGTGAAGCAAAATAGAAAATAAACGCCAAGCTCCGTGGGAAAGGAAGAAAGAGCAGCCAGAGCGGAGGTCTCTTATCCCCCCTGCCAATCAGGAAGAACCAACCACACCTGTGTACCAATTCACCTGCTGCAGAGAGAAGGAGAGAGAGCACAGGTACACACAGTTGGCGGGGCCAATGAAGGTCAGGCAGGGCTATAACACATGCTTATAACATTGATTGACATGTAGTGGCCATCTGGTGTGGGTCATAATTTGATGGTTAAGCCATCTGAGCCTCCTCTCTCAGGTGGGATGAGAGGAAGTCAGTGGAGGTGTGATTCATGAATGGCCTTCTGACGCTGAAAACATCTGTCAGTCTCGGAGGGCTCTGCAGCACCAATATGGAGAGCAGCCCATATGGATCGGGAGGGACTGGGATTTGCATTCGCTATCAAACACAAGTAAGCCTTGGAGGCTTACCGACCTTTCTTAGAGAGAGAGAGAGAAAGAGAGAGCTAGAGAGTCTGCCTTTCTCATGGCATGGGAAAATGCCTGGGCAAGAGGTGCTAAAATGAATTATGCATAGCTGAAATAGCAAGCACCAGTCCAACAGGAATGAAATTCTTCCACAGATGAGCCCCAGAAGCTATGGCACAGAAGTTACACACCGTAAGATACAGAAATGAGACAAACTCCATCCATAACATTGCAAATGCAGATTCCACGTTAAAGGTCATATTCAAGCCTATTTCGTTTTGACACATTTTGTACTGACTGTGCTGTGTGCCATATGAGCTAGTTAGTGGATTGCAGGGTTGGCATCTTAGTGTGCAATGCACTCTGGTAATGATAGTCCATAATGCCAGATTGTTCTACATAATCAGGAAGCTGCCAGAAAATGTGTCAGTGACCCAAGCAACACGTTACTTCTCTTCATCCCCTCTGCGGAGTGGAGAGAAAAACTGGACCATGCTCACAGCTAGTGTTTGCTTTATAGAGCTCCTCTGGATGTGGTGCTCTGCAGTGCAGCACGATTCACTGGGATAACAGACCAGAAGCAAAGAAAAGGGACTGAAAAGGGTCTGTGCATGCAAATTATGCAAGCCGGAGAACTGAGAAACAAACTTACATTTTTTTTTTTTTTTTACAGTTTTTCTCCGTTGCTAACACTGAAAAACTGGAGCTAATGGCACAATTACCACAACCTGTACCTCATGTGCCAACTCCCCAAACTAATTCTGCTAAACTATAAGCACAATTCTCTGCTTTAGAAACAGATTTCAATTGTTAACCACACTTTCTTCAAAACACAACACACAATCCTCTGCTTCAGACACAGATTTCAATTGTTAACCACACTTTCTTCAAAACACTAAACACCATCCTCTCTACTTCTACTGCACACTTCATCAATGCCAAAACCTCCTTGTTTACAGACAGAGCACACTGCTATTCAAATGGCAAAACTTCCATTTCCAAAGCAGTTGTGCAATTTGAAATCAAAACTTTAGCTCCTGGTTTGGAGAACAATTTATGGCAACATTGAAGTGAGAGGTGATCAGAGAGGCAGATGAGTGATAGTACGTAAGAGAAGGAGCAGGATGAGGAGGAAAATGATGAAGAGGAAGAGCAAGAAGGAGAGCCATTACTGTATCTCTGATGAGATTCAGGCCAATGTGTTCAACCATGTGGTCAACATGGGTTTGACCATGCAGGAGGCTGGGCAGAGGGTTCAACCAAACATAAGCCACTTCTCAGTTGCATCGATTCTCCGGACATTCAGAAGAGAGAATGGGTAAGAAACACTACTATGACAGGAAAACACTAGTTTGAATGCCTTATCAGGAGCATAGTATTCTTGTATTTAGAGTATTTTACATTGTACTGTATTTGTAAAATTACAGTATAAACAAATACAAAGTGCAACCATTGATGACCAAGACATATTCCTAAACATCAATACAGTGAGCCTAGCCACAGTGGACCATGTTCTAAGGCAGAACACCTTGAGAATGAAGCAGGTGTACAGGGTGCCTTTTGACAGAAACTCTGATATAGCCAAACAATTACAGTATGATATGACTATGTGCAAGTCATATACGTTTCCGCAACTGATTACATCCTATCAGCACTGAAACATTACTGTACTGTATTGCAATCCGATCCAATGTTATTTTAGATCAGGGGTGCCCAAATTCTTTCTCGTCAGGGGCCAAATATTAATCGGAGTGGAGGGCCGCGGGCCAAAACCAGAGTTTCATGTTAGGTCAGGTCCCATTATATTGAAATGTATTGCATATGTGTACCCAATTAACATTACCATTAATATACATACCTGCAAACTCAGAAGGGCTAAAAAAGGTGACAAACCAAGCCCCTGTAGGGGGGTCTGGGGGTATCCCCCCCAGATTATTTTGTTATTACAGTGCATGAAATGCCCTGTATTGTTATTCCTAGGCTTCTTCTTCTTCTTCTTCTTCTTCTTCTTATTCTTGTTACCTTTTTCTGCGATTAATTCAGCCCGAACCGCTTAACGTAGAAACTTCATTCAAACTTTGTCGCGTAGGTCTTGTTTTTACTTCTCTAAACTTTATACTTTTTAATATATTAAATAAAAACGAATCTAAATTTTCCCATTGACTTACATTGGGCCATTATGACATCATAATAGGGTCTTTAAACTGGCTTGCACCTGTGCTTCACTGACAGCTGCACCAAATCAAAGGAACCTCTTCTCTGTCCCTCTCAATTTAACTGTAACTAGGGAACATTAAGACACCTTCCATTCTCTACTTTTTTTTCTCTCCATCTCTCCATCTTTCTCTCTATCCCTCTCAGTCTACTTTCTCTCACACTCAATCTCTCTTCTTCACTCCATTTTTATCTCCTTTTTTCAATATTTTCACTCTCTTTTTCTCTTCCACTCTTCTTTCCTTCTTCCACTCTTCTTTCCTTTCTTCTTTCCTTCTTCCACTCTTCTTTCCTTCTTTCACTTTTCTTTCCTCACTCTCCTTTCTTCTTTCCTTCTTTCACTCTTCTTTCCTTTCTTCTTTCCTTCTTTAACTATTATTTCCTTCTTTCACTCTTCTTTCCTTTCTTCACTCTTCTTTCTTTTCTTCTTCCACTCTTCTTTCCTTTCTTCACTCTTCTTTCTTTTCTTCTTCCACTCTTCTTTCCTTTCTTCACTCTTCTTTCTTTTCTTCTTTCCTTCTTTCACTCTTCTTTCCTTCATCCTCTCTTCTCTCCTTTCTTCACTCTTCTTTCCTTTCTTCTTTCCTTCTTCCACTCTTCTTTCCTTTCTTATTTCCTTCTTTCACTCTTCTTTTCTTCTTCCTTTCCTAACTTTTGCATTTCATGCACTGGTATTTCCTTCAGGAAATGCATTTTCTAGTTTTAACATGTAGGCCTAAATTAAGCATTCTGGTATACTCCAAGACGAAAATAATGGGGAAAGATAACATTTGCTTCAGGTAAAAAAAGAAACATTTATTAACATATCATACTAATTTAATGTAATCTATTAGTATACACAGGGAAGATAGGTAGGGGACTTCTATAATGGCCAATCAACTAACAGCAAGTTAAAGGCTAATAAACATGATTGCAGGCAACAAGAGTGACTGCTGATGTTTAGATGGAAATACTCCCATTATTTTCTATTTGTATCCGTCAAAAGAGAAAGATATAACAGTTACGCGTAAGCTGTGCCGTGGAAACAAGCGCCGTGACAGCACTTGACTCCAAAGGCTACCTCCACAAACATTTGTTAAGCTAACACGTACAGGTGAAACTTGTAGCAAGAGAGCGTCATGCCTTGACCTCAACTGAAGGACAGACTGCCCCAACTCAGATAGAGAGAGAGAGAGCTTGCACATTGACTACTGGTTGATTTCATATTTCATATCAACATTCTTTACACAAACATAAGTAAGGTACTTACAGTTGGCAGTTGCTAAACTCGTGTTGACATGTGTGAATTTGAACTCATGAATATGAACTTGTTCTACCTTTTCCCATTATACATGTAAGTTGAGAAGACTATAACATCAGCTAGATAACTAGCTATCATTTCATGCAAACGGAGCTCTTCCATTTAAATCGTTTAAGGTTAAGGTAAAAGCTAGCTAGTTAGCTAGCATAGCAACAAGATAACCATAGATATGGATCTGTATTGACAAAAGGTCAATAGCGCCCCCCTTGACCCATCTGAAACAATGTAAAAACTGTGGCCAAGCAGTGAACTGCAACCAGTCTTAGTTAAATATGACGTTGAAACAGAGACCCTGTTAAAAATGGGTTAAAATGCTGTCTAACGAATGACGTTCTAACTATAATTCTGACCGGAGCGCGGGCCAAAATAAATCCAGCGCGGGCCACATTTGGCCCGCGGGCCCCAAATTGGGCAGCCCTGTTTTAGATGTTTCACAACATAACGATTGTCGATATTGTCTTGAGCAAGAACAGGATGCAGTCTAGTTTTTTTGTCCTTTTTTATTTGACATTTTTCTTTTTTTTTTTGTTGACTGTATCAATATCCTATTGTTTGTTCTGTGCAAATCATCTACACATTCTGTTGTGTTTGCGCTGATGTAAAGGCTACAGCACAAAATTAAATATTTAAGTTGATACTGTATATTTCTGAGTTGTTTTATATTTGAGTTACAGTTTTTCTCCTACTGTTAAGCAGTTTTTCACTATTGTTAAGACCTAAAAAGCGAAAATTCTGCACAATCTGCACAACCTTCACGTCATGTATCAATCGCTCGGCCCAAGTGGGCAATATTCAAGACTCCCTTATCTGCATTAGACTCTGATTTTCCTTGTGAACGCTCTAATGTCAATTACACATCACATTGTTGTCAAAACACTGTACACAAAGTTCTGTTGTTGCACACACTTCTCAAGTAAAATCTCAAAGCATCAACCTGCAAGACACAAATAGTAAAATCTCTAAACTTTCAGGTCTTTTGACCTATTTGCAGTGAGGACTGCACCATAAAAGTGTCTTGAGCCTCTGTTTTGTTTGGTAAACTATTGAAAACTTTGAAAAGATCGACAACCAGAGAAGGAGAGAGGTAAGAGTGAGAGGAGGAGGAAGAGGAGGACAAGAAGGAGGAGGAGTATGAGGTTGAGGAGTAGGAGGACAGAGAGAAGAAAGAGGAGGACAAGGAGGAGGAAGAGAATGAGGACAAGGTGAAGAAGGAGGAGGAGGAGGAGAAAGAAGAAGGAGAATGGTCATCTCTAATGAGATTTGGGCCGCTGTGGTAGACCATGTTTTCATGGTTTTTCATTAGAACCTTCTGGATGGAGAACAAGTACGAAATCTGTTTGCCTTGTGTACTGTAATACTGCATATCAATAGAATATAGTGTGCTCACAGTATTTGTATTTTGCAGGACTGAAAGCGAACCACACTGTGGAGGAAGAAAACACACTTTCAATATTTTTTTAAAGCAAAGTAGCATTTTCCAGGAGATATAAAGGGTTTTGCATTTTTTGTTAGTTGTTTTGGGATTTGTGTTTAGAGTTTTGAGAAAACGAGGCATGCTTTCAAAAAATGTGTGTAAGCAATTGAGAAAAACTGTAAGCATTTTGTATACAATATTATGTCAATACAATCTAGTGTTTGGTGGAACAGGAGACTGAAATTGTAAATATGGTTTGTGAGAACAACAGTATTGCTGTTTTATGTTTGACTATGAAAAATGTAGGCCTACACTGATACATTTTACAAAAGGAGAAATGGCTCAATGAGTCATTGTCATTCATATGATGTGTTTCGATGATTGTGTTTTGAATTTTGCACTTACGTATGTGTGCTGTAAATGCTTGGTATTGTGCAGCAAATGCTTAGTTGTGTATACTAAATTAATGTATGCGTGTGTGTTTTGAAAATATGAAAACCCAATGTGTACCAAATGAAAACCCGAGTTCCATTTTGTGAACAGTTAAGAGATTTGATAGCAAAGAGTCATCTTGCAAAGGGAGTGTCAGGTTAAGCATTTTGTGTGTGAGGTTTTCAGTTTTCTGTGTGCAGTTTTGAGAAAGCCGTTATTGTTTTGAAAAACGGGTTTTTAGCAATAGTGAAAAACTGTAAAACATTATACAGTTACAATATTTTACAACAGGAGAAAGCGTACAGTAACACTGGAGATCAAAAGGCAAAATGCTCCTGAGGCCTTCATACTAGTGTTTTCCCATTTTAGAGTAGTGTTTTCCATTGAGCACATCAGGTTTCAATCGATGCTTAGAATGTCTACTCATATAATGGTCTGTGTTTGTCATTTGAAAACAAAATACCCTTTTGAGGTCACATAATAGTGTTTTGAAAGCAAGGTAGCATTTTGCAAGAGATATAAATGGTTTTGCATTTTGTGTGAGTGGTTTTGGGATTTGGGTTTAGAGTTCAGAGATACCGAGGCATGCTTTGACAAATTGAGTTTTAGCAACGGAGAAAAACTGTAAGTAATTGTCCATTCCCCACTGACCAGGGCTATAAACTGTTACATGTGCAATAATAAGAGTGAAAGGCCTCTACACAGGCCTGATATGCATGAGCAACTCTGATTAACAAGGAAATTAAGGAGGCTCGGCCAGACTGGGGATTTGAATGAATAATAACTGCACCCCAAAAGCAAAATGTGCTGTCTTGCTAATGTAATTTGCCGAAATGACCATGGATTCTTCTTACACACACACAAGTTCACGCTGTAAATATCTCATTCTGTTGTGTGTTCTTGTTTATGTCTCTTTATTGGGATAGACAAAACCCTGTGAATCGATAACTTTTAATTTCTGAGCTAATTCTATGCAGTGAAGAAAATGTCCCTTTTTTTGTAACAACACAGCAAATTAAATATTGAAAACTGGTTTCATGATCGCCTTGATTGCATTGGATTTTAAATTACATCCTGAAGTTCCATTTCATTTCAATCAAGGGTAATCAACAAGAGCCACTCATGTTTAGGTGTTAAACATCAAGATGTACTGATTTTTTGCTCCTTTTTCTACACACGTACTTACTTTCAGTTCTCTTTACCCTAAAATGAGGTGTGTGTGTGTGTGGGGGGGGGGGGGGGGGGGGGGGGGTGTAGCAGGGGGGGCATCTGAAGCCGGAGTGAAAGCTTGCTCAAGAGGCAGCCTCTGATTCTGTGAAGTGGCCTCAGGGCTGATGAGAAGAGCTTCCCTGCCAATTGATCCTGTGTCCTCTCTGTCTGGTGAACACAGGGCTTGTGGGTTTTGCTCCTAAATTACAGCTAACCCGCTGGGATTCCATTACACTGATGGAAGGCAACCATCAAAAGCCTATGGTTCACCCCCCAAGGGTTACAGTGTGTGTGTGTGTGTGTGTGTGTGTGTCTCTGTGTGTGTGTGTGTGTGTGTGTGTGTGTGTGTGTGTGTGTGTTGTGAATCACCCAAGACACTACTACATGTAGGGTATAAAGCTGATATGGTGTTGAAGCATGTCCCAGTCACCTGTGGCAACTGACATGTTAGTCCATGATGAGCATAATCTCTTTCTCGGATAACCTATTTCTCTCTCTCTCTATCTATCTCCCTCCCTCCCCCCTCTCTGTATCGCTCTCCCTCTCTCTTTCTCTCTCTCTCTCTCTGCTTCTGACTATCGTTACGTAACACGCTCAGGAAGAGCATTTGGATGCAGCAGGCCCTACACAGAATCTCCACGACCGATAAACTCCAACAAGTCAAGCATTAAAACCAACAGCCGCTTTTATCTCTCAAGAACAGCATCCCCTTCCAGCTGGAGCGGCATCAGAGAGACAGTACAGGGAGGATTACAGGGGGCAGTAATTAGAGGAAGGATTGTGATGAAGAGAATGAAATTCACTTGATTTGTACGGGAGACACTAAATCGATTTGTTCCCAGAGAGCATGTGCTTTCTCATCTCACCAAAAAAATGATAACCTAAGCAAATAAGATGAAGCAAATTTAATTTCAATGCAATTAATTTAATGAAGAATCCCAAACCCTTGCTCGTAAAATGCATATGGAGTCTTATGCATGCTATACTTTGGGGGGATGTGATCATATCCCTTGGATAAGTTCCTACTGCTTCAATAATGCATCTCAATATTCCCTCCACAAAGTGGTCAGTCTGTGGAGCTTTTAAATTCAGTGGTTCTTTGTCAATTTTTATCTAGGCTGTGCTGACAAAGAGCTCTGCTGTCATTTTATCTGGGCACCATGGAGCTTTAATGTCAAAGGTTCACGTCTTTAGCCGACCTGCTTAAAATAGATGTTCACACAAAGCTGTGTGTGTGTGTGTGTGTGTGTGTGTGTGTGTGTGTGTGTGTGTGTGTGTGTGTGCAAGAGAGAGACTGACCGAAGGAAATACAAAGGGTTTAGAGAGAGAAAGAGAGAGAGAGGGAGCAAGAGAGAGAGAGGGAGCAAGTGAGAGAGAGAGACTCTCCGACAGACAGAAAGACAGACAGACAGGGTTTAGAGAGAAAGAGAGAGAGAGAGTGAAAGAAAGAGAGAGAGGGCCTATGTCCTTGAGACTTAAATACAGGATAGGTCCACCTCTCAAAGTGATGAGAAAGCAGCTCTGTGTTATTGGACATGCCCGACTGACATCCATAAAGTGACGATTTGCTGCAACAACATTTTCTGCCTGTCCTTCAAATCTCACAAGATAACGCTCATTTAGATGCCCTGTGTCTTTCTATCCATACTGGCCTATCTACACCCTGGACATCTTGTCTTTGATCTGCAAATCTGAGGACATTGCTTAATTTTCACCATAGATATGTTCCAAACTAAAAGGTCATTACTGGTCCTCCATTATTTAATCCTCTGCTCTTCTGCATTGAACTCAATGGTTTTATGCAGTGAAATCCTCACACCTGCTTACAATGACAAATGGCCATCATTATCAGTCATTAGCCGGGAATATGACCTCTCATCGTCATAGCAGAAGGTCCAACAGAAGTTCTAGGCTTCTAGTAATGGACAAGTAAGTTGGCATGTTTAGGACGGAAGGACAATATAACTAATCCAATGTTTGTTTTTGTCATTGTTTTTTAAGCCTTGAATTCTTGATGATCCTAGAGGTTCTTACTTACTTACCAACTCCTAATTGGTTATGTGTTTTGAAAGTCTGATGGCACTGACTGCCAAAATCCAAATGTGTGAAACCAGACAAGGACTGGCAGGTTGCATATTAGAAAAAAATGAAATGATAAACAACTCTCAAATCAAAAAAACAGTAATAAAAGACAAAGGTCCCTATCATCTTCATCTGGGTTTGCAGCAGGGGCGTTTCTAAGATTCAAAGAAAGGGGGGGCCCATTTGGGGCCGCAGATATCCATTGTTTCAGACAGTTCATATATCGGTTAAATCAGAAAAATTGTGATTTTGCTCTTTAGTTTTGCTTGCATTTAGTATATGATAACACAAGAGACAGAATTTCAGGGTCACAGTAAAATTTGACAACACAAATATGAACTTTTCTCAAATAAAGAGAGAGAAATAATTGACCTGCTTGTAAAGGAAAGACGGATAAACTAGCTTTCATATCTGCTCCCAAATCCTAATTCTTAAAGGGAAAGTGACAACTTTTGAGTTGTTTACTTGTTTTATTATGAGCAGAAGGGAATATGATTTGACCAACATTTACATCTTTTTTGCTGTCCGTGTAGTTTTAACATACCAGTGATATTTTTATTTATCTCATTTGGACACTATGGGTGGAGAATGGACCTGACAGGTCAACTTTTGAGTTGTTTACTTGTTTTATTTTGGGCAGAAGGGACTCAGATTTTCAGTGTCAAATATACCATTCAATGGGGGGGGGGGGGGGGGGGGGGGGGGGGGGGGAGACAAAAACACGTACATCTTAATTATCAAGTGATAAATATTGTATGGTGGGCTGAAATGAAAGACACCCAATGCATTCAATGTAATCAAGTCAAACAAGGATTCACTAGCATCAACTGATTATAAACAACATCATTCTAAAGGGACAGATATTATTGTTTTGAAATACTAGAGATATATATTACGTAATGCAAAGAATGGAGAGGTGTCGATTGTTATTTCTTGTATTTCGAATTTGCTCGTTCACACTCACTGCACAAAATAGCTAGCTAGCTAGCTTAGTGTAAACATAGCCCACTACTAATTCTCTTTAATTTACCTCAAGTAAACCTTAATTTAAGCAGTTAACAATCGTTAACAACTACAGATAGCCACATTGTGTAACTACCTTTACTTACCATTTCACTCCATGCATCATTTACTTTGAGCTAAACTCCTTGGCTATAATCTTGGATGTCGTTGAAGAGACCTTACTTCAGCAGAGTGAGAAAACCAGCGCAGCAGCCTCCGCGAGATCCCCGTTTTATCGTTAATGATATGCTATTGGATTGTAATTTTAAGGGGGAGAAAACCTATAAACCAGAACGCACGAACGCACGCACATATGTAGCATTTGGGAGTTATACAAAACGTGTCCATTTGAGAAACAATCGTTTAATTTTATGTCTTCACCAAAAAACAAAAAAAAGTTTTTTTTTTTTTTTTTTTAAAGCCAGTAATGCCAAATCATTTTGGGGGGGCCGAAGAAAGTTTTAGGGGGGCTTCAGCCAAACGACGCCCCTGGTTTGCAGGATCCCATACACCACCTGTTCTCAGTCATGTCTATGAAGACGGGCCCAGGTGCAAGATATTATGACAGGCCCCCTAGTGAACGCTAAAACATTTGTTATCGATATAAATAGTGTTACCCAACTTGTAGCCTTGTAATCCTGTCCTACCATAATGTATGTAGGCTATAACTTGTCTTGAAATGTATATCTATCAGGGTTACCTGTTGCATGGTTGCTGATACACCACTGAGGGCAGAAGCAGCGATGCTTATCCCAGCTGAACTGCTGCACTGCTGACTCCATGGGCTGGAGACTAATTGACGGGCTAGTTAAAAAGCCAAAATAATCTAAATTAGGAAGCTTTGCCGCCTTCTCCTCCTGTTCTTTTTTCTCTTTCCATTTTCTACTTCCACTCTTGTGCTTAAAAGGCATTTTTACGAGTGAAGTTGTGCTGTGCTCAAGACCTTCCAGACCTGTTCCAGACCTTCAAATTGGTTTAACTATAGCGTATTGTATTGTCACATGATCAAATAGAGACTTGACATGGGACAACAAAATACATATTACCCAGCAATCATCATTGTTGATCACAAAAATACCAAAGAAAATAAGAACTTATTCATTTTATTGAACATTTTTTTTATAGTTTGTATAGTGTATGTAGGATAAGCAAAAATGTGCAATTAATGAAAAATGAAATAGCTTATTTTAATTTGAACTTAAACATGGGACAACAGTGCTTTTCCAACAGTACATCAAAGTGGTTTTAAATTGATGTTATATAAGGTGATATATATATATAAGGTGTTGCTTAAAGTAGATCCATCATTCTACGTCTTCCCACTCATTTCAGTTTGCGATACATTTAAGCTTACTGTTTATTGTATTACAGTAATAAACTGTTCATTCATTAACCGCCTCATGTGCCTCTAGCTTATATACTGCTTGGTAACATTGGAGGCCATTCTATAATTGTATTTTCCCCAAACATTTACCACTCTAATGCATTCTATTGTTCCATAAAGTTAAGACACGCTTGAACCTTTCAGCCTGACGTTTTCTGTCTTTGGTAACATTTTGGCTGCTGCTTATTTTCAATATTGGTGCAATTCCTGCCATTCCCACTGAATAACTTGCATTTCCCCTTAATGCAGCTGTGATTTACGGTTATTCCCTGTATAATAATATTATGGTATATAAAACTGATTTGAACAAATGATACACCCGACAGGATTTTTTTTTTAACAGGACTGTGTTATAAAAAGTTACCTGATGTGCTCCAATGTCAGTCGCAAATACATCAGAGAGAATGGATATAGCCACAACACTAGATGTACCATGATGTTCCAAAGTATTTAATTGAAGAATTTAAGTTTAATGGGTGTGGTTATTTTTAAAGTTTAACAGCAAATGTGAAACCCCCAAAAACATGAGCTGGGTGCATGGGTGGTTTGGATGGCGACTGATAACAGACATACAGCAGTTCTGTACAATGACAGGATCCAAGAGGTGTTTGTTGCACAGCAAAACACTTTAGACTTACAGACAAGTTGTATTGTAAACCCCCAAACTGGAATTAATAACCTACTCCAACTGCTGTGTCTCTGAGCTTTTTTAATTTTCACCAGGCTTCTTCCTTCTTGTTATAGAACATGCTAGAGAGGAACTACACTATGTTATTTGCCACTGTATACCAGGGACTTATAGTATTTTTTTTTTTTTACATGCAACGTTTGACAGTGTGCTATACTAGCCGGCCTCAGGAGTGACAAGAATCTTAACTGGCTAATCATGGAATCTTGCATGAGTGTGCTTACCCACATGTCAGATCCACTTCACGTGAGTTACAGTTTTTCACTATTGCTAAGAAGTAAAAAGCTAAAATTCGGCACAATCTGCACAACCTTCACGTCATGTATCAATCGCTCGCCCCAAGTGGGAAATACTTAAGACTCCCTTATCTGCATTAGACTCTGATTTTCCTTGTGAACACACTGATGTCAATTACACATCACGTTGTTGTCAAAACACTGTACACAAAGTTCTGTTGTTGCACACATTTCTCAAGTAAAATCTCAAAGCATCAACCTGCAAGACACAAATAGTCAAATCTCTAAACTTTCAGGTCTTTTGACCAATTTGCAGTGAGGACTGCACCATAAAAGTGTCTTGAGCCTCTGTTTTGTTTGGTAAACTATTGAAAACTTTGAAAAGATCGACAACCAGAGAAGGAGAGGGGTAAGAGTGAGAGGAGGAGGAAGAGGAGGACAAGAAGGAGGAGGAGTAGGAGGTTGAGGAGTAAGAGGACAGAGAGAAGGAAGAGGAGGACAAGGAGGAGAAAGAGAATGAGGACAAGGTGAAGAAGGAGGAGGAGAAAGAAGAAGGAGAATGGTCATCTCTAATGAGTTTTTCATGGTTTTTCATTAGAACCTTCAGGATGGAGAACAAGTATGAAATCTGTTTGCCTTGTGTACTGTAATACGTACTGCATATCAATAGAATATAGTGTGCTCACAGTATTTTTGTTTTGCAGGACTGAAAGAAAACCACACTGTGGAGAAAGAAAACACACTTTCAATATTTTTGGAAAGCAAAGTAGCATTTTCCAGGAGATATAAAGGGTTTTGCATTTTTTGTTAGTTGTTTTGGGATTTGTGTTTAGAGATTTGAGAAAACGAGGCACGCTTTCAAAAATGTGTGTAAGCAATTGAGAAAAACTGTAAGCATTTTGTATACAATATTATGTAAAAACAATCTAGTGTTTGGTGGAACAGGTCAGGAGACTGAAATTGTAAATATGGTTTGTGAGAACAACGGTATTGCTGTTTTATATTTGACTATGAAAAATGTAGGCCTACACTGATACATTTTACAAAAGGAGAAATGGCTCAATGAGTCATTGTCATTCATATGGTGATTGTGTTTTCAATTTTGCACTTCTGTGTGCTGTAAATGCTTGGTAGTGTGCAGCAAATGCTTAGTTGTGTGTACTCAATGAATGTATGTGTGTGTGTTTTGAAAATATGGCTGTGTACCAAATGAAAACACGAGTTCCATTTTGTGAACAGTTAAGAGATTTGATAGCAAAGAGTCATCTTGCAAAGGGAGTGTCAGGTTAAGCATTTTGTGTGTGAGGTTTTCAGTTTTCTGTGTGCAGTTTTGAGAAAGCAGTTATTGTTTTGAAAAACGGGTTTTAGCAATAGTGAAAAACTGTAATAGGGCACAGATGGATCGTGCGAATGGAGCAGTACAAAGACAGCCTGGCCAACCCTTAAAAAGTCCCCACTGTCATACTTCCTCTTGAATCTGTGGAGGACATGTGAAAGTCTTACTTAGGCAGCTGGTAGATGGCCTCCTTGGGAATGTTTTAAGGGAGGGACATTTTCCAGCTTAGACTGTTCAGCTATCCTTACAAGCTCATAATATCCGCAGGATGTGTCTGTTAACCATATTGTGCCTCTCACCATCACTGGGGTCCATACATGTGTGTGTTTAAACTGAACGCTCTTTGCAACTGCTGCTGTATTTATTTCTAGGCTACAAGGGTGATCTGTGGCAGGCGTTCAGGGGTGCCATGATGAGTGAGTAGTGATGCTACAGCCAGGATGAGTGAGTGAGTAAGTGAGTGAGTGAGTGCTTAGTGATGCTATAGCCAGGATGAGTGAGTGAGTGTGTGAGTGTGTAGTGATGCCACAGCCAGGATCAGTGACTGAAGGAGCTGCCAAGTCAATGAGGTGCTTTGAATCTGAAATGAACAAACAAGCAAAAAGCACATAGAAATGTAGCATTCTGCATGTTCTGTTGGTCCAAGAGTTCAGCACATAAACAAATGTATCTATGCATGCATGTGTGGGTGTGAGTGTGTTTGTCCGTGTGTTTGTGTGTGTGTGTGAGAGAGAGAGATAAAGTGAAAACGACACAGACAGAGAGACACCGAGTGTGTATTTGCCTTAATTTTCTTTTAGTTTTGCTCCTCTCTTTTAAATTGGGAGACATACAGTGAGTCTGAAGGGCCTGAAGGCATAACATATCTGGCTTAGAGACAGTGAGTGCCACTTTTAACTGACTCATGCCAGCCAATTTGCCAGTCTGCCTACTCAGTCTAATGCAATTTGTCACATTTGCTGTTTCATGTAAAGTTCCATTATGCGCAAAAATGCTTTAGAGCAAATAGAGGGGGAAAAGAGAGGGAGAGAGAGAGACAGAGAGACAGACAGAGAGAGGGAGAGAGAGAGACAGAGAGACAGAGAAAGAGAAAGAGAGACAGACAGAGAGGGCGAAAGAGAAAGACATGGAGACAGAGGAAGGGAGGAAGAAAACCTGCAAGAGACTAGGTCAGAGAAATTTGGAAGAGGGAGCCAAAAGAAAGATGAGATTCTAAGAGACAGATGCCACACTGTGGGGCAAACACAACAATACATGTGTGAATACAGCACACAGACAGACCCATAAATGTGCACACACGCACGCACACACACACACAGTGGCACTTACTCACGTAGACACCTAGCAAGTTCACCAGTTTAAATACTTCGGGCATAGTGAAGAAGCAGACACACACACAGAAAAAAATCTCAAGAATGGCAGCTAAGGCTGTCCTGACTGCTACGGGGGTTGATTAGTCAGCAGATTCCCAGCCCAACCTTAATCCCAGGAACAGAGTGTCCTAAGCAACTTCCACCCTGTCCACCAGTCTCTCTCTCTCTCTCTCTCTCTCTCTCTTAAGTATAAGGCGTTGCTCGGTCACAATCACACAGGAGGCACACAGTCGCACATCAGGGCCATAATACCTCTTTAATAACATACATTCACAATCACAGGCCTTGAAAATGTCACCAACTGAAATGTCACCATCACGCATGAGCCCGGGTCCAGCCCATCCCGGTCATGTTTGCGTTGAGGTGGGAGGGTGTTTGCCTCCCCATGATCCAGAGCACTCTGCACCCAGCGCGAGGTCCACTCGGACGACTTACTGACCAGGAGCTCCGCACACATCGTCAAAGTGATAGAAAGAGAGCGGTGAACTTTACAGAAAGACATGAGACAACATTTCATCGTCTTAGATGAGAAGAGTTTCTTACTGTAGCAAAAAAAAAAAGTTTGCAGTCTAGTGAAAGAGTTGTGACAGATCTAACTCTATCTCATTGTTGGTCTGAATCAGGCACGTAGGTTGACAGCAGGTCAGCTAGCATATGGACGGGCTGGTGTGGGCATTCAATCTTTTCTCTGGATTGTTCAAACAGAGCTCAAAAGTCCAGACAAAGTACTCTCAAGATCCAACACATCAACATATAACATATAACCGAGCACTGTTCCTGTGTGCTGGGTTTTAGACTTTAAACAGAAGTAAAAGGCCGGCTTTCATAGACATGTATCATTCATTAAGAAGGTAGAAGGACAATCTATGTACTTGTATTTGGCACCTGCAATGAGCAGATTCATTACTGACAAATGGTCACGTAATCCTGACAAGAGGGATTTTAACAGCTGTTCTTTAAGAGAGGTCTGTTCACCATAGCAACCAAATTTTATTTGATATTAATATCTGATGATTATAGTAATTGGCATATCCCTTTTGCCTTTCATCATTAATGATAGAACAAACACACACACACACACACACACACACACACACACACACACACACACACACACACACACACACACACACACACACACACACACACACACACACACACATGCAAAGCATCTCATTGACTCAGCTGCCCACTCAGTCACCCACTCTCTCATCCTCACTCACACACACAGACAGTTGTGTCCAGGAGCAGATGGACATGCTTGTGTTTTTCTTGAGATGCTGCTAGTTTTTCCTCCCACTCCTTTGATATTTTCTTTCAAGTGAGTGAGTGACTCATAGGGCTCAACTGCATGTCCTTCTGAGGTCTTGACTCCTGATGTGTGGCTCTTATTATGACACACACACACCTTCCTATGGCAGCATAATAAAAGACATCCGTTATTGTGTGGGAGCTGTTACATAACTCTACCTATATGTTATATCAGAGGGTTACATGATCATTGATGTTTGCAAAAATCATTACTGTATTTAGAAAATGGATAGTGGTTTGTATGACACTGACTACAACTGCAGCAAACAACATCAGAGCCATGTCTTATGAAATTCGTCACCTAATTTTAATCCAGCATGCAGAAAATAATTAAAAAAGCATTTGCCCTTCATGAAGATAGGTACAAAACGTCATAGCCTCAGATGGTTGGGTGGAATCGCTGGAGTATTGAATTTTGTCTGAGAACCAAGGTAGACTCAGGTCCCACAATGCGTCTCTAATTGCACTGCAATCGTTCGATGCATCTTTAAAACTCCATTTGGCACCTTGCCCACTGACCTTGAATTTGATGTGCCACAAATGAGACTCACAGGTTTTTTATGGATTCAGAGAATGTTCTCTTCCTGAAAGAAAGCTATTTTGCCTACACCATTTATTTTGATCTTTGTCATTAACAAACTGTTCTGCTGTGCATCTTCACAGGGAAGCCAAAACACGCTCACTGTAACCTTGCCTTCAGCTATGTGTTTAGAGCTTAAATGAGTGAAGCTGTGTTCTATATTCCATTTATCCTTTTAGGGGCGAAGATTTATTTAAAGCCTGTGCCTTCAACCTAATACAGTACATTGCGGATTTAATGCACAATTTCACACAGCATGATTCCACGTTACTGTTAATTTGACATTGGCTCTCCGCAGAGAGACTGCAACACTGTTTTATGACTGATTGGATATTGATTGACAACTGATCCATTTTTATTACTTTTATGTGCCCAACGATTTTCTTACCCGACAGCCTTTCAATTGATTAAACAAGTCTCAGGAGACTACTGAAAAAGACCATATATTTCCTATTCCTCACAAAATGTCTGGTGTCACAGACAGCATGGCGACACACAGCCCAAGAACATGGCCACTTGCATGGTTTGGTTGAGCAGAGTGTGGAGAGAGAGATCCAGATGATCCAGAGATCCAGATGTCCACATGTCCAGACCAATCATAGAACACCTATAGAACACAGAACCTTAGTGAGCTTGTTACAGTGTATCAAAAAAACATCAATTAGTGAGTGTAATGATCCATATAGATCTCTTACACATATTCTGTACATATGCAGCATTAATCATTACTCAAGTGCTGGTTTTATCTAAGCACGATGTATAAATACGCTGTTACGCTTTGTTACTTAGCTAACTTAGTAACCTAGTAAATGAGTACAGAGTACTTACTAGTCTAATTTCAGCCAAAGATTCCTATTTGATAGCATCAGCAAGCAACCTAAAACCAACACAATGGGGCCTCACATATGTTTGTTGCACACATGTTTACTGTACATCCAGTCAGTCTGGATCACATGAGGGATAACCACAAGGTACCCTTCTCCAAGTCCAGGGAGGCCTCAAATGCCCCAGTATACCACTCGTGAAAAAGGACACAAAAACAGACTCATTCATAAGTTACACATGAATAAGCAAAGAAGATTAAGCAGAGAAAATAAGCAGAAGATTGCCTCATGGTTAAAACCGTGCCCTGCAGCGAAAAGAACTCTTCATCAAAGAGAACTGTGGAAGACCCATAACTGTGCCTCTATGGCTTTGACGACCTCTTTCAGGCCAAAACATGACATGACTTTTTTTGAAGGGGTGAACTGAAAGAACCCTGAGTCTTTTGACAAAGCTTCCTGTATGAGGAGAGGTCTCTAAGGAGGTGCTTTTGCTTTGATATGTGAAGGCTTGCTGCTCTTGCACCGATTGCATTACCAATGTGTTAAATCACATTCCTCAGTGAAGATGTAGCACAACTTAATGTTAGGGGAATTTGAAGACTGGCTTCTCCTCTTGGGGAGGAAGTTTAAGGGAGTATGCCATCCCAATGCCCCAACCTCCTTGACTTCACAGTAGAAACCCGATATGGGATCCACAGTAACATATTCATGTAACATATGTAAAAATGAAAAAAGAAACACACAGAATATGTGCAACATGAGTTAAGCTCCTTGAGATATAGGATCTGTGCAGAATTTGCCATGAGGCTGAATACTGCTTTCAAGACATACTTGCGCTTCACTCTTTTTTTTGTTCACACATTGAAAAATAATGTTTGACCTCAGTGACTTGCTGTGAGGTTCGTAGCTGGTGAGGCACAGAAACCGGAAGTGATTACGTAATTTTGAGCTCTAGTTGTTTAAAAATGCATAAAATGTATAGATATATGTATATATGTCTATGGTTTTAAAATTGTCATCTGATCAGAACTGAAAAAACTTTACGTTTTATTGTCTAATACCATTGTTTTTAAACAATCGTTTTTTTATTGTATTATGATGAGTTATTATTAAGATATTAATAGTTACAAGGTAGAGTATGTAGCCCTCCACCAATGATATGGCTCATTTCATTTTGTCTGGAGAAAATATAACTATGGTGGTGGGATGCTAATTTAAATGACCATTTACCCAACTCGGACACAGTTTTGAAAAAACAATTACATATTTATTTACATATTAAAAAGCAAACAGTTAAACAGTGCATACATTGCACACAATACCAACATGTTCTACTGGCCAGTATAATTTATAGTTGGTGCACTTTTGTTGGAGCTCGTACTGCCTCCCCTGCCCATAGACACCAATGCATCGACCGCACGTCCCTGGTTCATTGGCTGATCACTGTCACTGGGAACCGGAAATGCGCAAATTCAGCGATTTTGATAATAAAAATGCTCGAAATGATCGGAATCATGCAGAAATGACACCCGTAACACAGATAACTAGAGAAATATTAATATGTATTTTATAATACATAAATATATATTATTATTATGATTTTTACTTTTCAAAGTCACAGGTGAGGCTCTGCCTCCCCTGCCTCCTATGACTGCACGTCCCTGTTTGACCTACTGTTAGATAGGGAGCTTATACATTATCTACAGACTTGGCAACTTCTCAACAAAAAACAAATATCTAAATAAAAAGTTTCTTTCCTTGCACACATACAGTATACTGTAGACACACACACACACACACACACACACACACACACACACACACACAGTAAGAACATGGGATCGTGGAGGTTATTTCAACTTAAAGGACTTTTTTTTCCATCTCCTTCCACCTTCCTTTCCGTTCCATCAATCTCAAGCGCTTTACCTCCAGAGGTGCTGCTTAATTATCAATCTTGTTCCATTCTTTCCACGGAAACGTGATTGCCCACGCATGATTATCTCCCTCACACGTACGTGCCTTGTGGTTCATGTGAGTGATAACTTGTGAAGTGGGCTAAATGAGAGGAGTTATGAGCGAGCACTATAAATACTTTCCATATAGTCCTCACTGCAAGTCCTCTGTACAGGAAGCGAAGCCACTCTGAGTGTCTTCAGAGACTGACTGACAGTAGCAGGACATGTGGATAACACTTTCTCATGATTACTAAGCTTTGGGCACGCTGTGAATGTTGGTTGCCTGGGCTACAGAGAGCCGTCTTTCAATCAATGTGATGTCAATTTGCTTTCTTTTGCACTAAAATGTTTTATCCATTCTTCCTATATGTGCAGTACAATGCGTTAAGGACACTTCTCATAGAGGTAATACAATGCAAACGCTACAGATACAGAAGGGCAGTGATACATTTTGTGATATCCCAATAATTGCAATTACAATTACAATTAAAAAGGCATGAAATTACATTACGTAACATAACATGTGCATGATTTGACATAACTGCATGCTTGTTATGGTATACCTACCCACAAATATCCGTTTAATGAAAGTGAGTCAACCATGAACCAAATCCCTTTTTATCTGCATGCGCCACCCCTGCCAGCTCTCCGGGCTCCTCTGATTAAGGGCATTTTCACTGGTCTGAGGTCAGTGAACCTGCAGGATGTCAGGGGCCACTCTCTCTGCCTCCGTCGAAAGTGCTTAAGGATGACACGCTTGGCTAAACTCTCTATACAACCCAATTTCAGTCTGCGAACCTACCCAAACTCCAGGACGAGCAGAAAATAATAGAATGGGTTGCATAATGTCTTCGAGACACAAACTAAATTTAAAGAACCATGAAAGGCATCAGAGACATGGATGCGAAGCTCAGCAATGAGCTTTAAAAGATGGAAATGAGGGAAGACATCAATCAGAAGAGCAAAGAATGTATTTGAATCCCTTTACTGTTAAATTTCCATGTAGCGCAATATATTTTCACTCAAAGTATAGATCACTCAAGATTGTTCACTTAAGGCATAAATTATTGATATTTTTTCCTTTACAAAAACGCTTCTCTGTTATAATTTATTTATGGATGGAATATGTAGACTGTGACGGAGCAAGATTCTCGCGTCACTATTTGTAGTGCCTACAGACACGGATAATGTTGATACTGTTTGTCTGTCTCTTCCTTCCTCATTCTGTCTCTCCCACTCACTTCTCGACACATCCCAAACCGACATATGTAATCTGGACTGGCCACGGTCTACAACGATGCAGGAAATACTAGGGACATTTTTGAAAATATGAGCAGAAACTAAACTACAGAAGAGAAAGCCATCAAAGGCTCACAAACTGCAGCGAGCACTACAGAGAGTATCACAAATAAACAAGACACTAGGGCAGACTCCTGTGCGTCTTCTTTCGGTACGTAGGGTAATTACTTTGACCTGCCTAAAGGAATTGCAAGGACAAAAAGATGTAGGTCAATAACACTATTAGAATGCAGCTGATTAAAAAGAACATGACTCATTTAACTGTCTTAGATAAAAACAGTAGCGACTTGTCTTTGACAGAAGCAGGTCAAATGCATTATTTTACAAGCATCTGGTCAAATAGCCACTGATAGAACACAAAGAAAACAAATCGATTTTGTATCATAGACTGGCCTTTGTATATGTACTGTGTTGAGTCCAACTATGTGCTGATGAAGCTTAGAATTCATTTAATACTGCATCACTGACATGTACTGTTCTGTCGAGCCATTGCTTTATCTGGAAATGCGTGGCATTTTCAGAAAAGGAACTATATGCAAATACAACATCACAAACACTACTACAATAACTTCAACCCCAAAGTGTTATGAGGTAGAAAATAGTATCCTCTGTGGTGTATTACCTGCAGCGCATATTAGTTTATTCTACCTGAACACTGTTGTAGCTTCATATTCTGGAGTGATTATAAAGATGACTGCTCTTTGGTCTCTCAGATGTGGTCAAGACAACAATTTGGGTTTGTTAAATTCCTTATTTCTCAGCCAATGGCTGGACAAGCCCCAAAAAGAATTCAGTTTGCTCACTTCTTCTACCAACTTCTACTCCTCATTAATTAGTCTGGAAGGGAAACTCATACCTCCAGAACTTAAGTGCTTTAATGCTGAATGGATGAGTGCTTAATGCTGAATGGATGTGTGCTTAATGCTTAATGGATGTGTACTTACATATACCTGGCAGTGTGGTGCGCCAATAACAACTTAGCTCTCAACACCATGAAGACCAAAGAGCTAATTGTGGACTTCAGGAAGAAAGATGGCAAACACACTCCCATCCACATCAACGGGACGGAGGTTTAGCGTGTCGCCAGCTTCAAGTTCTTGGGTGTCCACATCTCTGAGGACCTCTCTTGGACCCTCAACACCTCATACAGGGGCGGATCTAGCCATTTTGGGGCCCTAGGCAAAATATAGACATGGGGCCCTCATTTTTGAAACACGTTGTTACGCCCCAACTTTAGTGGCTCTATGGGGCGAACAAACAATCCACCACTGACCCAAGTAACTACTAAAACACCTTTTAAAAGTACCAAATCCATGGGATTTATTAACAACAATTACACAACATGACAAAAATCCCAGGTTGAGAGGCAGCAAGACCAGCAGTCCCCATGCAAAAAAGCCTCCCCCCTGTAGCAGGAAACTGGAGTCTTTAAGTGCTGCTTGACCACCTGGCCAGGTGCATCTCATCTGGTCAGGTGCATCTCATCTGGCAATCAGGGGAACACAACATGGGCGGCGCTACAGAAAACGGAGGGAAAGTGACAAACAAAGAACACAACACATGTGGTCGTAACACCCCCACACTTAAAACAATGAATATACAGTGAGTCACATACAATAACACTTACAAGTTCATTGTGACTAATGTTTAATCATTGTACTCTAAAGCTAAAGACAGGGACTGCTTCTTACAAAAAGGTTTTAACTTAAGGTCAGAGGGGAATCAAAAAGCTTGCCATCATGACAAACGAAGTCTAACAAGGTCTAAGTTCTTTCAAAAAGGTCAACAAAACTACTGCTACTTAATGGAAGGATAGCAGCTGAACAAACAGGTAGCCATAAAAAGTGGGTAACACTCCCAAAAGACACAAAATGGCCACCACCATGAGGTGAACAGACAAAATCCAAACAAAGTTACTGCATCTTCCTACAACCGCACAGCACCACAGGTGCCCAACACAAAGTGGAGTGCAACAGCCACCAATCCACAAGGGTCACACAGTAGTCATCACTACAAACCAAAATGTTGCCAGCTTACACCTAAGCTGCAACCAAAACAGTAGTCATCACTACAAACACAATGTTGCCAGCTTACACCTAAGCTGCAACCAAACAGTGGCCCAAGTTAAGTGAACTGCCACCACCACTACACAAAATGGGCACCACATGGTCTTCTACCACATACACAAGTTAGTGATGGATGCAACAAAAAAAAACACAGCAACACACAAAATGACCTTATGTAGTGGGTGTGGCCTTCCAAGCCAAGATCCACTGATCTCTGGAGCGACCACCTCCCACAAACAAAAAGGGCACAGCACAACTGATTAGCTGCAATTCAAACATGTAAAAGAATCAACACACAAGTGGCCCAACCAAACGTGGACTGCAACAACCACAACTCACAAAGTGGTCACACAGTAGTACTCACTACACACAAAATGTTGCCAGCTTACACCTAAGCTGCAACCGAAACAGTAGTACTCACTACACACAAAATGTTGCCAGCTTACACCTAAGCTGCAACCGAAACAGTAGTCGTAACTACACACAAAATGTTGCCAGCTTACACCTAAGCTGCAACCGAAACAGTGACCCAACCAATATGGAGTGCAGTATCCACCTCTCAAAGGTCACGCACCACAAGTCATTACTCCCCATACAATTCCAAATTTACAGCCGCGCAAAACAAAACTACCACATAAAAATAGAAAACCACTCAGACAGACCCGTTGCTGTGAAAGTGCAAATGACTGGAATTCCTTCAGAGAAAACACCCCAACCTGTCTACAAAGATGGCTAATGTTCCTAGCTAGTCTTCAGTGGCGCCCCGGGAGGCTCCTTTAAACGTTGAGCTCTGTAAGCAGGCAGCAGACCCAATACAAAGCCTACTGCCACACTCAGAAACGTACCCACGTCCAGGTATACCACCAAAAACAAAAAAGGCAAAATAACAAAGTGGCAAGACTCTATCGTCCTGCCCGACGGCTATCTAATCAGGATGCTCTCCAAACCTCCAGGTCACTCAGGCAACTACCAGTCACAAGCACTAAGCAAACAACAGATGATCTAACAAAAGGATGACCACTACTCAACACAAAAGCCATTAGCTTCACACAAAAAAACCTTACACATCCACCTCATGGATGTTCAATTTCGGACGAGCCCCCATCTTTGTTACGCCCCAACTTTAGTGGCTCTATGGGGCGAACAAACAATCCACCACTGACCCAAGTAACTACTAAAACACCTTTTAAAAGTACCAAATCCATGGGATTTATTAACAACAATTACACAACATGACAAAAATCCCAGGTTGAGAGGCAGCAAGACCAGCAGTCCCCATGCAAAAAAGCCTCCCCCCTGTAGCAGGAAACTGGAGTCTTTAAGTGCTGCTTGACCACCTGGCCAGGTGCATCTCATCTGGTCAGGTGCATCTCATCTGGCAATCAGGGGAACACAACATGGGCGGAGCTACAGAAAACGGAGGGAAAGTGACAAACAAAGAACACAACACATGTGGTCGTAACACACGTACACAAAACAAATAACCGACCCAATACTCTTAGAATCGCAATAAACCCATAGTGCACTGCCACTCAACTCTCCACAGTAAAATCAGTTTCAGATTTCTCCAGCCTTTGCCAAAATGACATGTTTATTACTCAGATCAAACGAGAGAGAGAGAGAGAGAGAGAGACAGAGAGAGAGAGAGATTAGAATTTCCATTCTCTGCCGTGTTCTTTTAGGAAGGCTGATACATTTTTCCAGTCGTTCGTGCCGTCAGTGCAGAACCGCTGCTTGTTGCAATCGCCAAACAGCCGACAACAGAAACAAACAGCGTGGTCTTTCGTCTTACTGTACACAAGCCAGGACCTCTGGATTTTTTCGCCATTTTTCATGTTCAAATAGTAGTGCGTGCTTGCAAAGCGTCTGCCCTGTTTGTTTTGGGGGAAATCTCCTCGTAATTGCACTGGTCCTTTCTGTACAATTGAACAACGCTCGGAGTCTGTAAACTTTTCTGGCCAATGTGCAGGGTAATTTTCACCGAGTCGCATACAGATCCCTCTGCTTTGGTTTGAAGTAACGTTATTTCGCGCTGCACGCGTTACTACGTCATCATATTCTGGACTAGTCCAATGCACAATGGAGGGGGGCATGTGTGCTGGAAAATTATTATTTAGGCATTAGTTCGGCGTTATGTTGATATTTTTTTCTACTAGAAATGTGTTTTATTTTTTTTTACTTTACTTAAGTAATGGCTGGGGGGGTCAGATTTGGGGGCCCCTAATAAAGACAGATTTGATTGGGGCCCTAGGCACTTGCCTAGGTTTGCCTAATGGAAGATCCGCCACTGACCTCATAACTAGTCAAGAAGGCACACCAGCATCTTTTTTTCCTGAGGAGACTGAAGAAGGTCCATCTGTCTCCTCAGATTATGGGGAATTTCTACCGCTGTACCATCGAGAGCATCCTTACAAACTGCATCTCAGGATGGTATGGCAGCTGCTCTGTTGCTGAACGGAAAAGACTGCAGAGGGTGGTGAAAACTGCCCAACGCATCACTGGTTCCTCACTCCCCACCATTGAGGCTGTCAAGAGCAAGAGATGTCTGCGGAGGGCGCGCAGCATTGTCTAGGACAGCTCACACCCCAGCCACAGACTGTTTGCCCTCCTCCCCTCTGGGAGGCGCTTCAGGGTCCTCCGTTCCCGGACCAGCAGGTTCAGGAACAGCTTCATCCCTGCGGCTGTCACCCTACTGAACTCAACAGCACGGCGATAGTGACTGTACTTCCCCCCTTCACCCTGGCTTGACTGCCACACACCCTCCTCCAGCCACTGAACATTTGCACCAGAATGTCTCGTTCATATTACATATCTATTTTTTACTGTACATAATCTTATTTATTCACTTATTCCACTTTACAAATGCACATACTATGAACCTTTATTTGCAATTTTGCACTTCTGGTTGGATGCTAAATTGCATTTCGTTGTCTTAGGACTTGTACTCTGTGCAATGACAATACAGTTGAATCTAATCTAATCTAATCTATCCTATACCTTATATTAATATTTAACAAGTTGTATGGTACCGACAGATATTCTTAATTTAACCCCTAAAAAAACGTGTGAGATGGACCACCAGTACAAGCATCTGAGATAGATATATGATGAAAGACTGGTGTGTGTGTGTGTGTGTGTGGGTATGTGTGTGTGAGATAGATATATGGAGGGAATGATGAAAGACTGGTGTGGGTGTGTGTGTGTGGGTATGTGTGTGTGTTGGCATGTGTGTGAGTGTGTGTGTGTGGGTATGTCGTATGTGTGTGTGAGATAGATATATGGAGGGAATGATGAAAGACTGGTGAAATGTTGATGGTGTCTGTGCTTCAGAGCAGCATACACATCTGTAAACAATACTTCTTTACTTTTAGCAACTTTAGCCTCCATAGTTGAGAATTAGTTTCTCACAATAATATGCAGATTTGGCCTTAAACAACATGCCTCCCAGAAGATAATAAACTGATTGTCTTTGAGAGTTACCTCAAATGTTCCAGCACGTCATCTTTAGACGTACTGGCTTTGACTTTGAATCAAAATGATTTTGTCACACACACATGTAACATGGGCTATTGTTTAACAGATTGAGCTGAGTGTTAATTTATGGAACTTTGGTTAATCAGCCAGTATCAGGAAGGCACAGGAAAAAACTCAGAGTCTCAGTTTGTTCTCTGTTTGATGCGATGGAGGCAGGCGGTGTGTGTGGAAGTCTGCCTGGTGCTTTCACGCACACAGAATCTCTTTTAATGGGATAGGTTTCGTAATATCACATCTTCAAACGAGCCTTCCGCTCAAACGGCCCGGACTGACTGGTTTGGTTCATCGAAAGAAATATTAAAAGAAAGCCGGTCAGGAGCATGCCTTGTGCTGTCGCCAAATTAATAGGCTTCTGTGTTCATACTCATTTGTCGGTGCAAGCGTTGCAATTAAGGGCTGCCTCTGCTGGGTGTTTTCTGTGCAGTGCTTGAGGAAGTGCTAACAGAGGTCCTGGTGCTGCAGTGAACCCTTTCAAATGGCCTTTAACAAGTTCAACACAACCATCACACATGTTGGGCATGTTTCTTATAGCAGACCCATCTGAAAAGCTCTCTGTAGAGGTTAGAGACTAGTGCTGGACTGGCGAAAGTTTGCCTCACTGACTCGGCATTAGAACGTTAGCTGGAGGGCTCTGAACCTTAAACCTTTCTATTTCCATAGGACCAGCTGTGGAGACAGCATTGTCAGTTGCCATGGCCACCTGAGTAGAGAACTGCTGGCTGACGGGATTTCAAGGAGATCTTTGCTCACCTCATGGTTTTCTTCGAAAGGTGTGTGAACGGCCAATCAACTACCGTATTTTCTGCACTATAAGACACACTTAAAAGCCATTCATTTCCTCAAAAAACGACAGTGCGCTTTATAATCCGGAGCGCCTTATATATGGATTAATTCTGGTTGTGCGTACTAACATCAAAGCGATTTTGTGTGGTAAACTGTGCTCTGTCAATGTTTTAGAACTTTAATAAACTACAAATCAGCACTGTTTGGTAAACAATATAGCCGCCGCCGTAATATATACTGTGCTTCACCATAATATTTCAGTGTGTGAGTAAAGTGACCCCAAAATGGCACCTGTCAAGAGACATGCTTACGACGCGGGCTTCAAACTCAAGGCTATCAGTCACGCAGTAGAACATGGGAATAGAGCAGCTGTGAGAGAATTCAACGTTAATGAATCAATGGTACGAAAGTGGAGGAAGCAAGAAGATGACCTGCGCCAAGTGAAGAAGACCACAAAGAGTTTCCGAGGGAACAAAGCGAGATGGCCACAGTTAGAAGACAAAATTGAACAGTGGGTAATTGAACAGAGAGCAGTAGGTAGAAGCGTCTCTACCGTCTCTATTCGACTGAAGGCAACAGCATTAGCACGGGACATGGATATCAATGACTTTCGAGGCGGTCCTTCTTGGTGCTTTCGTTTTATGAAAAGACGTAATCTCTCCATCCGCACTCGGACTACCATCTCGCAGCAACTGCCAAAAGATTACGTAGAAAAGCTGGCCTCTTTCCGTGCATACTGCAAAAGCAAGATCAATGAAAAGAAGATCAGGCCAGAGCACAACACCAACATGGACGAGGTTCCCCTCAACTTTGACATCCCCGTGAACCGCACCGTGGAGAAAACAGGGACCAGAACGGTGTCTGTATGCACCACAGGGAACGAGAAGTCATCCTTAACTGTAGTTCTCGGTTGCCAGGCTAATGGCCAGAAACTTTCACCTATGGTCATTTTCAAGAGGAAGACATTGCCAAAAGAAAAGTTTCCCTCCGGCGTAATCATCAAAGCTAACCCGAAGGGCTGGATGGACGAGGAAAAGATGAGTGAGTGGCTGAGAGAAATATACGTGAAGAGGCCGGATGGCTTGTTCCACAAATCTCCGTCCCTATTGATCTGCGACTCCATGCGTGCCCATCTCACCGATGCTGTCAAAAACCAAGTGAAGCAAACGAATTTGGTGCTTGCCATCATTCCGGGTGGATTAACTAAAGAACTCCAGCCGTTAGATATTGGTGTCAACAGGGCGTTCAAAGTTAAACTGCGAGCTGCGTGGGAGCAGTGGATGACAGAAGGCGAACACACATTCACCAAGACAGGGAGACAGCGCCGGGCGACTTACGCTACTATCTGCCAATGGATCATGGATGCCTGGGCTAAGATATCAGTCTCAACTGTGGTCCGAGCTTTCACAAAGGCCGGAATCATCACTGAACTGCCAGGTAACAACAATGACACTGACTCCACTGACTCGGATAATGACGAGAGGGATCCGGGGATGCTGGATGCTGTAATCGCCCAACTGTTAAACTCGGACACTGAAGATGAAGAATTTGAGGGATTTGTTGACGATGAATGAACTGAAAAAGTGAGAGTATTGTGTTGTATTTTACGTTGCATTAATGTATCATTAACGTTTGAACAATGTTGAGAGTTTAATAAAGTTTGATAAAGTTTGACTGACTGTTTTGTGTCGCGTAATTAAGCAATAAGCCCCAAGAGGCCGTGCTTTGCGCTGGTTTTAGAACAGGTAAGGGGAGTTGTTAGGCACGACGCAACAATTCAATTTAAGAAACAATATTTTAATGATTTAATCATAGACATTTAATTTTAATGATTTAATGGATTTAATGATGAACCGTCATTCTTCTACAAAGGATAGTTCCTAAATAAATCGTTGCCACGCAACCCTTGAAGCAAAGCAACAGCCAGATGGAACACTTGCGCTACCGACAAAAAAAGGGTGCTTATTTATTCACATTAATTTGTATATCGCCATGTATGTGTCCCATAGTTCCAGATTTGTATCATGATCTATAAGGATATTTGACAATTTTCTTTCCTGACAGATTTTTGTTGTGTTTCAGACAAAGTGGCTTATATCAGATCTTTTTTTATGTCAGGTGACGACTTCATTCTTTTCCAGATTTATTTCAGATAATTTCCCTTTGATTTGTTACCATTCCACCACCATTTCACATGCAGTGATAACCAACAACCTCCCATCGTAATCAGCACCATATTTAATGTACTTTCCAGTAGGGGCTTGGCTCATATTGCTGTTGCTGTTAATGGAGTGGAAAATAGGATATTGATACCCAAACAAGAGAGCTTGCACAAAGTGAACTGGGTTGAGACAGAGAAGAGGTAACTGCCATCTGAAGAGACCACCTCTGTGTGGGAGAGCCACTAACATAGCCATACAGTATGTAGAGAAAGAGGCAGATAGGTGGAAAGAGAGAGAGAAAAGATGGAGAGATAGAGAAAGAGAGTTAGACATGCATCCAAATGAAGATTGGTCAATATTTGATGACTGCATGTTGCCCTACTGCCAGTCTAGGCAATTAGCAGTGGAATGAGATAAATATAAAATAAATATTCAGGGTTTCCGGTCAGCGCTTCTTTGTGTCCGACCGACCATCATGCTGAGGCCACAAACTCTCCAACAAGTGGATAATCTCATTATCTTTTCCAGTGATCCACAGGTGGTGCACCAACCGAGTCCACTGAAATAAATGGGTTTGAACTTTGTTGAAGTTTGTGTAATCAGTTGAATGTTTGTTTGTGTGTGCAAACCATGTGTGCTTGGTTGCGCTAGCGGTCGCTAATATGGAGCAGGAGTGTGCTGTTCCTGTGCGGTCGCACCACAACAGTCACACACATGCACTAAAATGCGCTGTTATACGGACATCTCACTTTGAACTGCACTGTGGTGTAATCCTTTTATCTGTACCTATCGATCAGTGACTATCTGTATGCAGGCCATAGAGTTTGATTCACAAAAACATGGTCCTGGCTGACGCCTCTATCAGATTCCTATCAAGGAGAGCCTGGGGGATGATAGAGATCCTATGCGCTTAGGATGCATGACCAAAAATATATGGGTCGAAATGACTTGCATTGACTTATACATGAAAAAAAATAAACTTTATTTTGGTGTGAGAGTGTGTGTGTGTGTGTGTGTGTGTGTGTGTGTGTGTGAGTGTGTGTTTACAAACACTTGTGAAGACACACACATTTTTCCAGAGACAAATAAAGAGGAAATGAAGTACTAACCACACTGGAATGGAATAAAGTCTACTATAATGGAAAAAGCACTATTTTAACCCAATTTACGCATATTAAATGCAATATTTCACTCACACACACACACACACACAAAAACACACACACATATACAGTGGTGGCCAAAATTATTAGAACAGTAGACATATTTAAGAGTTTTCAGTTGTTTTTGTTGAATTGGCCATTAAAATACCCTAAAAACTAATGAAATATCTACAAAGTCATCATTATGCTCTATAAACCATAGAATAGAGCCATCATAATGAGATTTAGGTCATTTTCCGTACAAAAACAAGCTAGGCCTATTTCACTGTCAATTTCACACAATCATGTTCCTGCACAGAAGAAGCCAAATTACTTGTGTAATCATTGTCAGGTGTTATTGTGGTTAAATTGATGGTGATGCAAGAGTCTTAGGACACAGCTTGGCGATTCTTTTGAATGTACAAGGTCTATCCTGCTCATTAAGTGATTGGTAACATCAGGGTTTTCTCACTGAGGCCACACCACCAAATGGTATAGATCCAAAGCCTCTAGAAGCAGTCTTGAAGCACATGTTGCTCTTTGAACATGGCTAAGGTGAAGAAGGAGCTAACGAGTGACCAACGGGTTTGAATAAAGGCTTTTTTTGATGCTGGCTGGAGTTACTGCCGCATAGCCAAGGACTTGAGATGCAGTCCAAGCACTGTAAAGTACACTTTAGACCACCATGGCACCAGAACCGAAAGGGGAGAGGTTTCAAAAAGAAACTCTCAGACACACAAGTGAAGCATCTCAAAATTCTCAGTCTTCAGGACCGAAGAAAGACTTTACAAGAACTGTGTGACGAGATCAACATCACAATGACTAATGGTGCAACAGTGTCTTCAAGAACTGTCCGTCGGAAACTGGGAGAAGAAGGATTTTTTGGCAGAATAGCAGCAAAGAAACATTACTGAAAGAGAACAATTGAGTGTAACGCCTGAAATTTGCAAAAGAACACA
The DNA here is from genome assembly GCF_963457725.1 of Sprattus sprattus. Lineage (NCBI taxonomy): Eukaryota > Metazoa > Chordata > Actinopteri > Clupeiformes > Clupeidae > Sprattus > Sprattus sprattus. The sequence goes on along the minus strand of NC_137910.1, from coordinate 25,510,243 downwards.
AGAAATGGACAAAGAAAGATTGGTTTAAGTGTTGTGTACTGATGAATCCAGGTTTGAATAGTTTGGCAACAAGCAAAGCGTGTATGTTCCACGAAGTGAGGGGGAGAGATATAAAAAAAAATTGTCTCTTGCCAACAGTTAAACAAGGAGGGGGTAGTATTATAGTGTGGGGTGCAATTTAAGCCTCAGGAACAGGTGACTTTGGCTAAATTGATGGCATCATGGATACAAAAGTATACCACAACATTCTGGTGAGGCACGGAGTTCCTTCATGGAGACGTCTTATTGGGCCTGGATTTATTTTCCAAGAGGACAATGACCCTAAACATTAATTTAACTATTGCCGGATCGACTGGCGACAAGGAATCTGCTGGAACATTGAAAATGATGGACCGGCCCTCTTAAAGTCCGGACTTCAAACCCATCAAGCAAATTCGGGGCAAGTTGGAAAATAAACTTGACAGATCTATTGTAAATTCCAAGGAAAGCCTTTGGCTTGAGTTGCAGAAGGCATGGGATAACATTAGTGTTGAAGTTCTCAAGAAATATATTGACTCTATGCCAGAGAGATGTGCTGCTGTAATTGCTGCAAAAGGTGGGCGTACCTCATATTAAAGTTAAAAGTGGATAAAAACAGTAGGACTAACTTCATCTGATATTTGTTGTGCTCAGAACAGCCATCTGCATGTCTCATGAACATTATGAAATTAAATCATGTTTTGGAGGCAAAAAAAAGGTAATTATTCTCAGATCTGTCAGGTGTTCTAATAATTTTGGCCACCACTGTATAAATATATTGGCTGGAAACTCACAATTTCTTTTCCATTGCTAGTGTCCAACAGATTCTTGTAGTATGCTTATGTCTTAACTCATGTGACTCCCTCATAGTTGCCAACAGCAAATTAGGAGCTTCAATGTGAAAACTACAGGATAAATCTAATTTTAATTTAAATGTTGAAAATTAATAGTGAAGACCATCTTGGCTGTAAGAGAGAGGGGCCGCATCCAGTAGATTATTGAACAGTCACTGGCCATCTTCTGACTTGGTCACGTGTGTCAACCCAACTTCTGCTTTGTTATTCTGTTCTTGTTCTGAGGCGGTTTAGTGTTTTCCATTGGGTCCATGATGCTTCTGCACCAGGGGGTAGTTTTTCAGTGGGGGGTATTCCCATGCCAGTTGGAGGTGGGTCATTCTCAAGTTTTTCCATCCAGAGTTGGATTCTGGTTTCTTCCCGAGACTTTGTTAGGGGCTGGACATGGCTGAGAAAGCTTCTTCTTGACTTTAGCCGTTGGGCGGAGGGTGACATCCATGGAGGAGATGGCATTCATCGATTGCAGATTTTGTTTTCTCGACTCGGCTGGTAACGTTCCGTCTAATATCAAAAGGGGCAATGCCAGCAAGGAGGTGCAGGTTGCTTGTGTTGGTGGGTTTCAAGCAGCCAGTGATCAGACGGCAGGTGTTGTTCAATGCTGAGTCAAGTGTCTTGGCATGGGTTGACCTCTCCCAAACAGGACATGCATTTTCCGCAGAGGAATAGCACAGGGCCAAGGCAGTAGATTTTAATGTGTGTGCTGTGGCTCCCCATTTGGAGTTGGTCAGTTTCCGTAGGATGTTGTTTCGGGAACCGACTTTGGATTTTGTGTTTTTGATGTGTTCCTTAAAGGTGAGGGTACGATCCAGGGTTACTCCAAGGTAGACGGGGTTGGTACAGTGCTCAAGTGGTGTTCCAGACCATTTGATGTGAAGTGGTCGGTTGGCTTCACGGTTCCTAAGATGGAAGGAGCAGACTTGGGTCTTTGCAGGGTTGGCATGTAGGTGGTTGTGCTCGTAATAGAGGAGTAGCTGATCTAGGGCTGTGGTGAGGTTTACTTCTACTGCTTCAAACGAGTTCTCTTGAGATGTTACACAGAGATCGTCGGCATATATGAAACGCTCGGTGTCCTGGTCCATTGGCTGGTCGTTGGTGTAGATGTTATATAGTAGTGGGGCCAGCACGCTACCTTGAGGTAGGCCATTTCGTTGTTGTCACCAGCGACTCTGCTTGTTATTCAGGACAACAAAGAAGCGCCTGTCTTTCAGGAGGGCTCCAATGAGGTCTGTGAGTGCCAGGTCTTTTGTCAGCTCCAAGATCTTTTTAAGGAGGAGACGATGGTTCACAGTGTCATATGCGGCAGACAGATCAACAAAGACAGCTCCTGTTACCAGTCCTTTCTGGAATCCATCCTCAATGTGTTGAGTGAGCTTCAGGAGTTGGCTTGTTGTAGATTTGCCAGGTCGGAATCCGGCTTTTTGAGGGATGATGGCTGGTTCAGCAAAAGGGGCAAGCCTGTTGAGAATCAAGCGTTCAAACAGCTTGTAGAGGTGGCATAGCAGAGAGATTGGGCGGAAGTTCTTTGCACGTGCTGGATCTTTGCCTGGTTTGAGAAGGGCAATAATCCTGGTTTTCCTCCAGATCTTTGGGATGGTTTTTGTCAGCATGCATCTATTCATCAGCCGGAGAATCCATTTCCTCATCAGAGGTCCAAAATGTTTTATCTCTTCCGTGAAAATGTTGTCCAGTCCGATGGCTTTACCGTTTTTTAGGGTGTTCATGCTGGTATTGAGCTCTTCAGGGGAGAACGGCTTAGTCAGTCCCATAGTTTGGGAGTGCTTTACTCGGTCTACCTTTGGTCTGGGCTGTTTGGTGGTGGATTTCCCATTGAGCAGCAGCTGGTGCGCAACTTGGTTGGCCGTGGTAGTATATTGTTGCTGGGTTGGGGTTGATGGGTCGTTGCTGATTTTTGGGATGAGGCTCCATGCCTTTTTGCTGTTCTTTGACATATCAGTTGTCTCCAGAAGGTTTTTCCACTTCAGCTGGCGGCATTCTGAAATAGAGGTCATGAGTCGCTCACCTACTTCGGTGGTAGTTTCAGCAAAGGGGTCAGATTCAAAGAGCTGTTGGTATTGCTCATACAGTTCGGTACTTGTGGCGTCCAGGCCTGGGATGTATTGAGTGCGGCAGCCTCTTGGGATGTTCTTGCGGGCTGCTTCGTGCACAAGCTTGGTGAACTTGTCATAGTTCCTGAGGTCTGCTGGGAGGTGGGCAATCTTCCTTTCGAGATCTTCTTGGAAGCCAGGCCATTTCGCTTTTCCAAAGTTGAATCTTCTTTGGAATGGAACTGTGGCTGGGTTATTGCAGCGTTGACTGTGATGCCGATGGGACGGTGTTGGGTCCTTGGCAGTGGCTCCAAGACTAGCTTTTTGCTTAATCCAGCGATCTTGTGGCTGACAAACGCAATATCAGGGTTGTAGCCTGCTCTCCATCGTCCGCTGTTGAAGGACTTTGGTTGTTTTGCGTCGTGGATCAGATTAAGCTGGCAGTTTTCGGCCCACATTTCCACTGCATCTCCATCTTCGTTGTTGTTGGCGTATCCCCATTGCGTGCTGTGGCTGTTGAAATCTCCTATCACAATCTGCGGTTTTCCAGATGGTGGTATTTCAGGCATCTCTATGGGTATGGGTGGTGGTTTTTAGACTGAGGTGACTGTGACTCCTCTCAGCTCAGTGGTTAGGACTTCCATGTTGTTTTCGTCGCTCCTTGTTGTTGATTTGACGATTGTGCCATTTTTTGCTAGCATGATGCTGCCATATTTTTCATGTGGTCTTTCTATGAGGGCGGTCATACCTTCCACTCGAGGACGAGGATTTTTAGGTCCGCGGTGGGTTTCCTGTAGACAGAGAATATCGCACTGGTATTCTTTGCAGAGTTTTGCAACAAGTTCTTCTTTAGTTGCAGACAGTCCTTGAAGGAGGGCTCCTGTCATTTGCTTCTGGACATAATTTTCTTTCACTCTGCTTCAGTGTGTTCGGTAGAATTCGCAGGTTTATTTAGACCTGACAGGGATCGCGAACGCTTCTACCATGATCCCCCATGATGCTTTGTTGTAAAACAGCACTAATCTATTCGATCTCTGATGCTGTGCACTGCTAAAAGTTACACAGAGTTACCGTGCGCCACACGCAAACACACACACACACACACACACAGTTGGGAGACCTGTGCTGTATTTCGCCTATAGGCAGGGCTGCAAAATTCCCTCAAATTATTAGTGTGCTTGCCCGAAGGGAAGCACAGTATTGTTATCGTCAAGTTTTCTTTATTAGTGTGCTTGCCCGAAGGGAAGCACAGTATTGTTATCGTCAAGTTTTCTTTATTCCGTACGTTTTTCTTGCAGCTAACTCCTCCTCGCCCGATTGAGCTAGAGACGCCATTCAAACACCAAAACGTCCGGCCCGATCCGGTGCAAGCTGCTATGACTTTTCGTGGCGGTACCCCATGCCACTCCTTTTTTATCCCTCTTTTTCATCCCCTTTTTTCTCCATAGACTTGCATGGCAGAGCTCCCTGCCATTATGACATCATAATAGGGCCATTAAACTGGCTTGCAGCTGTGCTTCTCACTGACACCTCCGCTCGCCAAATCCAAGGAACCGCATTTTCTCTGTCCCTCTCAATTCAACTTTGAAAAAGAATAAGAGGAACCGTATTTCTCTGTCCCTCTCAATTCAACTTTGAGAAAGAATAAGAGTAACTACAGTTTCTAACCTAGCTACCGTATTTCCACTTCGTTAAGGTGAGTTGAATGGCAGCATTTTCAGTGTACTGACTGAAATTTTAATGGAAACTGATAGTTAGCCGTAGCAGCTAACATATGAATTAACGTTACGTTAACGTTGGAGACGACATTTTCCGTAATTCAAGTTGTGAAGTAAACCTTTGAAGTAATTCATGAATTTAGTTGTGTGGATATAGTGACCTAAGGCTTGTATTCCCACTACGGTAACGTTAGCTGTGTTAAGCAGAGCTATCCTAGCTGTGTTAAGCAGCTGTAACATCTGAGTACGGGGCTAAAGGCTAACTAACACTACGTAACGGGAGTATCCACTGGCAGTTTCAGTTAGCCGTAACGGGGGATCATTTTCCTTAATTCAAGTTGTTAAGTAAACCTGTGAAGTAATTCATGAATTTAGTTGTGTGGTCAAGTGAGCTAAGGCTTGTATTCCTACTACGGTAACGTGAGCTATCCTAGCTGTGCGGGGCTATGCAAAGGTTGCTTATACTGAAAGAATGGTTAACTTGTTGTGGCCGATAGCGTGAGTTAACATTAACCCGTGTCCTGGGAGTAATGATTCATGAGAGACCTTGAATCATTAGGTTAACTGAAAAACGTTTGAGGATGTAGCTGTTGTAGTGTGCTCAGTTTTCGAAAACTAGACTGAAACTAAGAAGGATAACTATGACTAAATGTGACTAAAACTAATATGCACTGAATCTAAAATAGCTGCTGAATCTAAAATAGCTGCCAAAATGAACACTGAGATGTATTAATTTTGGCAGCTATTTTAGATTCAGTCTTAAGACAAAAATGCATATTAGTTTTAGTCACATTTAGTCATAGTTATCCTTCTTAGTTTCAGAAGAGGTTTTTCATGGTTGCTAGCTCTAATCAGATGTACTATAGGCTTATAAGAGAAGACTAACTTTTTATGCCAACGAACACCAATAACTAGAACTAATTTGACAGACTATAAACCAATGTGATACACGTGCTCTCTAGCTATACAGTAAAAGTGTTGCTTACGTTTGATACTAGACCTACAGTCTAACTCTAACTGCATTAAGTCTAACATATAGGCCTATCTTACAATAAACTTTAAGTAAAGCTGGCTATGTAACCGCATTCATTCCAATATTGTTGCAGAGATGTTTCCTTTTACCAAGATAGCAATTTCAACAATTCACTTAGCTCAGTAAGTCAGTATAACGAAACTCTGAGATACCCTCATATGTCTAAACGTCAGTGGAGCCAAAATATAATGGTTGAGCTTGGTTGCTTGCTAAAATATATTGGAAGAAGGCCCCACTACACTGATTGAGTAGATGTAAATACATGTTAATTCATAGGCACTTGTTCTCTCTGTCACAGAGCAAGCACACTCTCGCAGTTCGTTCACGAAACGCATTCTAGTTTTGTATAATATTTCAACTTTGGAAATATGTATTCGAGTCAGTTGTCAGTTTGTTAACATCAAGGTTTCCCTAAGTCAGTCAAGGCCTGTACCTTGAATTGTGTTTGAGATAACACATTTAATGAATTTAATTTAATAATATCGATCAAAATGGGTAAAATCATCAATTTATCAGTGTAACTCAGACTTTTTGACTCATGTTGTGTATATTTCAAACAAGTTGATTGCTGATTACTAGGAATATCACAGTTTGATAGGTTTCTGCTGTAAATCTGCTGTTAGACAAGAGAATCTATGCCTGCAGGCCATTTTGACCCACGTCCTGCATTCTGGGGTTAAGCTTTCAACACAAGCCCTGTGGAGGCAAAAAACATTGGTGTGCTACATGAGGGTAAACTTTCAGGTGAGAGGAGGTGAAAGCTTCATGCTCATATCCAAAACATAAATATGAGGAACATGTTATAGTTGGCTTTTTTTGTTATAAACGTGAATTCATGGATCCACCTTCTGCTCGAACTACAAGATAGGAACTTATATAATATGTGTTGTGCACAATCTTAATAGTGTAGTAAATAAAAAAGTTTTCATAAGAAATTAAGACAAAATGCAGATTTGTTCTGATTAGTAGTGAGGTGAGATGTTGCTTGAATAATGAATGTCCACATGATAAGTACAGCAAATAAAACACAGGTAACATCTCATTCCGTCCCTTGTACGTCGCTTTGGACAACAACGTCTGCTAAATGACTAAATGTAAATTAAATTAAAGATCGTTCTTTTAAACAGTGTACTTGTCTTTTAATAAAGTGGTCCCTCAATGTATTTACCGGTAAGTCCTGTGATGCTCCAGACAGCCAGCCAAATCTTTTTCTACTTACAATATGGCTGTCACGTCAGAGCCCGGACCTGCACCAGCCACGCCCACCTCAGCTCTCCCTCGCTCACACTTACCGGTGTACTGATCACTCGCATCTGCACTCTCACTCACCTGCACCCAGTAAGGATCACCAAGGACTAATCACATACACCTGTCACAGTCCCTTCATATACCTCACTCACAATGCACTCGGTGTCTGGTATCGCACTTCCAAGGTTATCACACGTCTCAGCTTGTCTTGCCCGACTCCTCTTCCCAGGTACAGCTGCTTCACCTGCGGCAGGGCTCCAAGATGTCCTTCCAGGGATACACCTAGCAGTTCCGCACATTGGCCAGTGAGAGTGGCTGGAACGAGCCGGCTCTGATTACCGTCTTCCGCCAGGGGATCGAACCAGAACTACGGATCCAGCTGGCAGGATATGACGACACGGTGGGCTTGGAGCGATTCATTCTTCTCGCCATTCGTGTGTCGAATCGTCGGCAGCAGTGTCTTCAGGACCAGCCGCTCCTCTCCTCCTCTCTTCGCGCCTGGCCGCCCGCCAGGGGTAGAGACAGAGGCGAGGAGGAACCTATGCACATTAAGACACTAAAAATGTCCCCAGAGGAACGAGTTCGCCGCCACTCGCAGAGGTTATGCCTGTACTGTGGGGGTAAGGGTCATGTGGTGGTGGAGTGTCCAATTCGCCCCACCCGATCCAGGTTGAGTTCGGATCATGAGAAGATTTAAGTGTGTAATCCCTTATATACCCCTGTTATACTAACTTCTGCTTCTACTTCCCTCACAGCCCAAGCCCTGATTGACCGGGTCCGCTGGCAACTTCATTTCGGGTCTTTATGTCAGCGGCTAGGTCTCCAACACATCCCGAGCACCACTTCTTTTTCTCTTCACTCTATCACAGGTCACCCGCTCACGAGGCGTCAGGTGCGGCAGTTCACCTCTCCGTCCAGCTCAAGATCGGCCTCCTCCACAAGGAGGAGATCCAATTTGTCGTCCTGGAGGAGTCTACGGCCGACCTCATCCTCGGAAGGCCGTGGCTTCTCATACACTCGCCCGCGCTGAATTGGGAGACCGGAGAGGTGACAAAGTGGGGCGCCAAGTGCTTCCACCGCTGCCTCACCGTCGTCTCACGACCCACCACTGCGCCACCTCGTGTTCATCCGCCCATCCGCCACCTCGTGTTCATCCGCCCATCTCTACCCCAGCACGTCTTGCACTGCATGCCACCACGGTGGAGAGCACCACCACGCAGGTCAGTCATCAGCTCCTCTCTCAGTAAGCGTCCTTTTCCGATGTGTTTTGTCCCCAGTGGGCATCTTGCCTGCCCCCTCATCGCCCGAAGGATTGCTGCATCAACCTGCAGGGCCGTTGCTAGGAATTCTAGGCCCCCTGAAAGAATATTGTCGTGGGCATCTGCCATTTACTATTGTAAACGATGAAACTAGTGGAGGAAGCACAGCTGGAAGCTGCAATGCAGAGATACCTCCTTGCAAATTCTGCAAGTTGAGGTATTGCGCCTCCATTCATATTCCACCAGATGAGGGGATCTTCGTCTGCGCTCAGTTCTGGCATTTTGCTATAAACCAGGAACTCACCATTCAACTTGTCTCGTGTGGAGCGCCTTGCTTGAGATGATGCCTTGAATGGCTGAAAGCAGATCCTTCAAATCAGTCCTTGATTTTTTAGATGGCCTGCTTTGGCTCGAGGCCTCTGCTCCTGTTGCCATGGGGGTTTCGGATGTACCAGCTACATCATCGGCATTCCCCACCTGCTCCAGGAGACTTTGCTTAACGTCATCCTCAAGAGCAACAAAACTGGCCTTAAATCTAGGATCTAGGTAGGTGGCAGTTTTTAGCAGAAGCTGCACCTCCCTATTATCATACCGATGGTTGATGCTTTCCCTTACTGAGCTCTTCATCTCTCCAGTAAGTAGAGAGTCATCCTCCTTATCCCCGAGACAAGAGAGCATCTTCCATAACAGTGGTAAGACTGAGGAGAGAGTAGTGTGCTTCTCACCACTGAGTGCATCTGTAAAAGGACTCAGTGGCTCAAGGACTTCTTTCAGCGTTTCGAGTATTGTGATGTCATTGTCTTTTGGCATCAGGTGCCATTTCTTTCTGTCCTCTGCCAGGACTGCAAACAGAGCTTGCTGCTGCTCCACAAATCTCTCCACCATGTCATATGACAAATTCCAACGGGTGGGTGCATCATGTATTAAATTGTGTTCTGGGAGTCCAAGTAGTTTTTGTTTTATTTTCAGTTGTCGCGACAGCTTTGATGACCTGGTGAAGGCAGATATGGTTCTGCGCAGCCTTGACATGGATGCAGATACCCTGTCAATGTCGATGGCTTTGTTAACTGCCAGGTGTAAGTTGTGGCCAAAACAAGGGATCCATGAATAGTCAGCTTTAAATGCCTTTTGATTGTTGGATGCATTATCGGTGGTGATGCCTGCTAGTTTGCCAATGTCCAACTTCCATTCCTCAGTGACTATTTCATCAAATGCCTCCCTCAAACTAATTTATTTTGTATTAAATATGTCCCTTAAGAAGCTCAAAACTCATGTTCATCTTGTGAGCTGAATGGCTGCACTGTTACATCCACGGTTTTGTTTTGCACTGTTGTTGTTGTTTTCTGCACAGTACCTTTTGAAAAGATGCCTGGAAGTCTGGGATGTGTCTGGGGTCACTAGTTGTTGCACTTTAACCATTAATTGCACTTTATTATGTTGTGCTATGCTATATTGCGTATGTTTTGTATGTCTTATGACATTTTGCTATTTTCACATATTTTAATAAAGAAGTTCAAGTTCAAGTACATGGAATCTTGGAAAATCCTTTTTTTTTTTTTTTACCGTGGTATCGAAATTGGTATTGAGAATCGTGTTATTTTACTGGTATTGGTACCGACTACTGATTGGTATCGTGACACCCCTACTGTATATGTATTATATTTTTTCTGTTCCTCTATGTTCTTGACAGTTCCTGACGCAATGCACCCAATTCGTTATTTTTTCTTTTTTTCAATTAACCACTCAACAAAGAGTCCCTGGGTATTATTATGTCCCTGCTTAAGACTCATGTCAATAGGCTACCATAGCAGTTTAGTTTTACAAATGGAAAACTGTCCTACTGCTACTGGGATTTTATTGACAGCATATTATAATGTTTGGCGAATTATGACCTTACTGATCTTTTCTGTGGATGATATTTAGTGGTTTCATTTTGTACTGACTTTATGTTTTGACTTCATGATCAGCATCACTGATATTCAGGGTTTGCTTCAGTATCTTACTCCCCTCATCCTTATCCGACAATGAATGGCAGGAAATAAAATCGGAGTACGGACAACTAATGCCCGTTAAGGATGCAGATTAGAGCATGGATCTGGCCGAATTTTTCTGTCCGAGCCAGGCCCGACAGAATAGTAACAGAGCCCGGACCGAGTCTGACAGCCATTAAAATGTATTTTTTTTCGAATCCGAACCAAGCCCGACGGAATCAATTTGTTCATAGTAGCCTACTACGTTGTTTATGAATAGCCTGGCTTTATTAAACTGGGGCATCAACAGTTAAATGCTCTCTCACACAAAAAAGCGACGTTAAACGCACAATGGTGCACAATAAGCATATTTAAATTAAATTATTCACATTGCAAGAACGTTTAGTAAAATGGTGCGGCTCCTTTAAGAGGAGCACGTACAGGGAGGGAGAACGGTGACGCATAGTTTGGATGCAGCGACAACCATTTATGTGCTCTAACAGTGTTAACCAGTATGTGAGTAACGTGAGTTTTATTAAAGCATAGCGTGTGTAATGTGTAGCTATTTCATTCCGTTTGTTAACTTTTCCTGCTGTCTGTAAAGGAAAGGGAATTAACACCGAAGTTAAAAACATAATCTACTTCGGCCGTGGAGCATTGTACTCCCCTGCAATCCCCAACTACAGTCAGACAGACAGCAGGAAAGGTTAACAAACGGAATGAAATAGCTACACATTACACACGCTATGATTTAATAAAACTCACGTTTTTTGATACACCAACGGAGGCACCAAACAGCCAAATCTTACCATTGAAGATCTTTTTGCACGCCGACGTTCGTTATGAAACTATCTACATCCAACCACCGAGGTTCAATCCATGTTGTTGTGGAGAACGAGAGTTGCATCAATCATATTTCATTAAAACTTCACACTTCCTACATTGGACATAGCCTAATTAGAATCTGCATCGTCTATTAAGCAGAAATATATCCATACAGTAGATTTCCCTTCGTTTAGTATCATTTTAAACTCTCCAGATGACAGTTTCTCTTTAACTTGCGCGAGTGTTAATGTGCGTATGGACCAAACCATATTTTTAAAAAGGGGGTTATTGGAAAATAGAATTTTTTTCAATTTTTCTTGATTTTTACGCTTTGTTTTAACTCTGATGCATTAGTATGAACATAAGATATGCCTATACATATTAATGTAGTCATAGAAAGGGAAGCCTACATAATAGGCTACTGGGGTTTTGGGGGCCCCAAGTGCGTAGGTTTGCATAGGGTTGGTAGGGACTAGTCACGACCAAAGTTTGGGAAAGACAAAAAAGTCCCCACCAATATTTAGTTAATTTGAGAAAAAATGTGCACAATATATTTGCAAACTCATTCGTATTATTATCAATACTATGTTCGTCGCCCAAAAGATTGAAAAATACATTTCCAAGTTTTCCAATTCCCTCCAGCCTGAGAGACAAAATGCTGTCATTTAATAAGCTGAAGTGGCAGAGTCAGAAACACGTTGTGAAACCTGACTTGCAGAAAAGAGCTGCCACTGGCAGTAGTCTGTCACGGTAAGCTACTAAATACGCCAGAAAATAATAAAGCCTCTTATCAGTATTTCGTTTGGTCTCAGCATTGATATGTTGACCCTTTTGTGCTTCGTAGATAGGAAAATGCCACCTAAAAAGAAGAGAGATGCCAGAAGTTTTTTTTCTACCCAGAGAGGCAGGCGCTATCAAGAAGCCCATGTCGTTGTTAGCTAGCTAGTAGGAACACTACCCACACAATGCGCCCCGGCTAGCCTTAAGGCCAATTTAGGGTTGTTTTAGACGCAGAGGCGTAAGCACGTAATTTACACAAGGAACTTGTTTTAGACAAGTTTTGATTTAAGGTTCGTTTTAGACGCAGAGCCGTGTTGCAAGGCTTGTGACGTGTTGCGTGTTGCAAAGCAAATTGACGCCAGAACTGTAGATTTTTTTTTTAGTTAAGTTAGCCTATTTATTGCAGCAGGACAAAGGAAAAAAACTTACCGGAGCATGAAAGTGTAGTGGGCGAAAGGCTTGATGTTATGAATATATGTGTTACACAAAATACAAATGTTGGCAATTCAGTACCAGTGGCGAAAAAGACAGCACATGACGCAAAAGTTCGTTTATTGACATCTTTTAATGACTGCGACAGGCTTTAAAACAATGTGTTTATGAGTTACATTCAGGGGCGGCCTTTCCTACAGGGTTGGCAGGCCGCCTAGAGCGCCATCTGGAGGGGGAGCGCCAAATAATGCGCCCGAAAAAGAAAAAAAAAACACAATTTTTTCCCGGACGCATAAGTTGGCGCTCCTTCTATATCTCCAACCAATATTTTGACATAAAAAAATAAATCTAACTTTAGGGTAAAATGAGCCTAAACTCGAAAACGGAGGGCTATGTTCTTCATTGGTGTTGTTAGATCATGCTAGCATAGCAAGACATTTTGGTGCGAATGTGTGTGTATCCTCTGAAGAGGCTTAACCCCAACGGCGTGCATGACTAGACGGTCCGGATCACAGAACTCATCGATATATCTCTTTACCGTCGAAAAGACAGGTGAAAGTAATGATATTACAACCCCGCAAGGTGCAGGCAAGTCCACTTATGATGTACAATACACATTAAGGGTTGCTACAATATGTTATCATGAATCACTAATGATGAACACAGTATTTCAGAGATCAAACTGATTTTGGAGAAACAGTGTATAATGAGCAGATAAACAACACGTGGGAAAACATTAATACAACTTCTTCAGGGGGTTATCAAACATTATTGTGAATGAGAACATGTACATGGATTTATGGGAACAGCCGCTCGACAGGTCCTCGTCTGTTGCAACTAATTACAAATCAAACTTCTTCCAACAATATCACATAGGCCTATGCGCAAAGTAACGTATTCTTTTAACGACATTGAAGCGAGGAAATACATTTCGCCACAAAGCTAAATTTAACAAATAATGATAATACTGACTGTAACATGCCGGCATAGTCGCCCCATAATGCCGTGCAGCGGGCTCATATACTTTTCTATGTGTGATAATGCACTAACGATGTACCTGTTCCTTACTGTTCTTATTGCATGTCGTTGTTCTGTGTTGGGACTGAGTTTATACAGGTGTGTGACGGTAACACAGTCTATTTGCTGCGATCGCTGTGTTTATGTGAAATAATTGCAGTCTTACAAGGCAAAATAGCGTTTGAAAGTTGCATTGGGGGGGGGGGGGGGGGGGGCGCCAGGAGTGAAGCTCGCCTAGAGCGCCTAATGTGCTAGGGCCGCCCCTGGTTACATTATTCAAAGATGAGGTGGTAAACGGCGAGAGAATCTCATCATGTTGTCAATGCTTGTAACTACAATGGTGCTGGCCACAAGGTAACGGCAGGTTACTGTTAACTTTTGTATGAGCAGACCGGGCTCATTCTATCAAACTCGCTGGTGCAATTGATGGATTCACGTCAATATGAACTCAATGAAAGATATCACCATAACTCACAAGTGGCGGAAAATGAATATGAAAGTACCTATTTGTTCCTGAATGACCACATTCTCTCCAAACAATCGTGGGTGAGAATGGGATATTCGCGGTAATTTGAGCGTCCTTATAAGTGTTTAAAGAGGATTTGTAAAGGAGTTCATGTCTTCGGACCTCTTCTGTTATGTTTGTTCCTAATCCATAAGAAAAGGCTTGTGAGACGGTCTGCAGGGTATTCATGATTTAAAAAAATGTCTGGGTCTAAAAAAAGACTGTATGCTATTAACCCGGAAACGTGAGACTCTGTGTGAAAGGCTGTGGTAGCCGGCCAATCACAGCCTTTGAGAGCTGTGTAGGGCCGTAGTGTTTTAGTCGCATAGTCAGGAATTTTGGGCGACGCACTTAAGCACGTAAGGGGGGGTATTTTACCGTGCAAGGGGGGGTTGTGTATCTTACGTGCTTACGCGTTACGTCTAAAACAGAGCATAATTCGGCCTTTACTTCGCCACCCATTCTACAATGGAAACATGTTTTAAAAGTTGTTAGTGTGTAGACTGTAGAGCATGCACCTTTTGCTTGTATTAAATCTATCCCTATCGTCTGCAATCTTTCGACCAGTGTGTTAGCAGTAGCTGGTCTTGTTGAAGGTAAAAGTAATCAGCAGCCAACTTAGCATGGTTAGTGATTGTATTGAATTGATGAATTGCTGTGCAGGATAAAATTCAGCCTGAAGCTACATAGAGCAGGGTGATGATTAATCAGCATAAGGGGTTCAGATAAGACGTTGAATTGTCCATTTTTGGTCAAGATTGCATTCAAATACTGTTTTTTAAGGGATGTTAAGACAATGTGACCCATGAATGTTATCATTCACACTGGCTATTTTGAGAATAAATGTTATGCATTGTAGGTAGTAAAAATGTGCAATAAATTGGGATGCCCAAATGTATGCAGCATATAATTAATCAATACAATATTACATTGTGCCAGTTTTTTTTTTTTAGTGACTTTTAAGCGAGGCCATGACAGTAATGCTTCCAACTTAAATATGTACATATATTTCAGGATGTGGTGCATCTTTGGGAACAATCACTTTGTTTTTTTAACTTAAACGTGCTTATCTCTCATGCAAATAGGCTCTCTTCTTTGCAGGATGAGTTAAATGGCTGACTCTTCAAAAATGTGTGGTCACTTGACCAATTTTTTCTATGGTTCCCTAGAAATAAGGGGTGGCACAACTTCCCTTCTGGCACAAATTACCCCACTCTCCCTTACAGATGATGTAGGCTTAGTACAGCTCCATAAAACCTGAACCAATTACCTACATATTACAAATTAATTTCAGAACCAACAAATGCACTTCATGTACTTCTCAGTTATGTAATTTGTTTATTAAGGCAATATTTTGACATGTATTCAGGAAACTTAGAAATCCAGTACAGATGTATTGCAGGTTGAGGAAGCAGCAGCTGGACCATAAGGGCTTCAGATTCAGATTTAAACTAAGGTTTAATTATTCTTATTATGTTTAAATCAGTTCCAAGTTCCACAAGTTAGTACACAAATGTTAATACATTTAAATAAAGTTTGCCTGTTCAATAAAACATCAACTATGTTTTTTTTTTATATGTGGGGGGGTGTCCCTACCCTACCAATGCTGAGACCAAACCTACGCCCTTGGTGGGCCCCCCCTGGGCTGTGGGCCCCTAGAATTGTCATCACCCCCCACCCCCCCATAACGACGGTCCTGTCAACCTGTTGCCCGGTGAGTTTGTGCCGTGAGGAAGGGTTTACCCTCTCGCTCTTCCGGAGAGGAAGACCATGGACGATTACGCGCAGGAGGCGCTTCAGCAGGGTTATATCCGGCCTTCCACATCCCCGGCGGCCTCCAGTTTCTTCTTCGTGAAGAAGAGGGAGGGAGGACTTCTGCCCTGCATCGACTACTGTGCCCTCAACACCATCACGATCAAGAATCACTACCCGCTTCCCCTCGTCCCATTGGCGTTGGAGCAACTGCAGGGCCTCAGTTGTTCACAAAGCTGGATCTCTGCAGCGCCTACAACCTCATCAGAATACGCGAGGGGGACGTGTGGAAGACGGCCTTCATCACCCCTAGTGGACACTACGTGTACTGCGTGATGCCTTTCAGTTTGGCCAACGCCCCCTCCGTATTCCAAAGCTTCATGGACGACGTGTTACGGGAGTACCTGAATCAATTCGTGATTGACTACGTGGACGGTATTTTGATCTACTCCCGGAACGAGAAGGAACACGTCCAGCATGTCTCCCAGGTCCTCCAGAAGCTTTGTGAACACCACCTCTTCGCCAAGTGTGAGTTCCACCTGGACCGGATGAAGTTCCTGGGCTACTACATTAGCCCAGCCGGCATCAGCATGGACGAGGGGAAGGTCAGCGCCATCACGACCTGGCCACAACCCAAAACGGTGAAGGAGCTTCAGCGCTTTCTCGGCTTCGCCAACTTCTACAGACGGTTCATCCGAGGCTACAGCCAGATCACAGCGCCCCTAAGCACTTTACTGAGGGGGAAGCCAAAGTCCTTACCCTGGAACCCAGAGGCCGTCGCGGCCTTTACCCTGCTGAAGAACGCCTTTGGAAACGCTCCCATCCTCACCCTGCCGGATTCAGAGGTCCCGTTTCTCGTTGAGGTAGATGCCTTGAAGACAGGAGCGGGGACGGTCATCTCCCAACGTTCCGGATCGCCATCGCGTTTCCACCCATGTGCCTTCTTCTCCCGGAAATTCAGCCCGGCGGAGCTCAACTATAATGTGGGGAATCGAGAACTCCTGGCGGTGAAGCTCGCCTTGGAGGAATGGCGACACTGGCTCGAGGGGGCTCGGTTCCCATTCACCCTGCTCACTGACCACAAGAACCTGGAGTACATCCGAGAGGCCCGCAGACTGAACCCCAGGCATGCCAGGTGGGCGCTCTTCTTCACTCGTTTTGACTTCTCTCTTGTACCGGCCCGGGTCGAAGAACATTCAGGCAGACGCGTTGTCACGTCTCCACGAGAGCGAGGTGAGCACGGAGGAGCCCGAGAAGATCCTGCCGGAAGTCCTGATCGTCGTGGCTGGTTGCGCCACCTGTGCCATAGCGAAGACACCCAGACAACAACCAGCGGGGAAACTACAACCGCTGCCCATTCCCGAGAGACCATGGTCACACCTAGGCATCGATTTTATTACGGACTTGCCAGCCTCAGAGGGCTTCACTTGCATATTTATTGTTGTCGATCGATTCTCGAAGTCATGCAAATGAATCCCCATGCTACATCTCCCCACAGCAGCCGAGACCGCCACGGTCCTGTTCGACCACGTCTTCCGACACTTCGGAATCCCGGAGAACGTGGTCTCAGACCGGGGTCCGCAATTCATCTCACGCTTTTGGAAAGTCTTTCTCTCGGGCCTAGGTGTGACGGTCAGCCTGTCCTCGGGCTACCACCCTCAGACCAATGGGCAGACGGAGAGGAAGGTTCAAGAAATCAGCCGGTTCCTACGAACCTACTGCCACAGCCACCAGCACAGCTGGAGCCAGTACCTTGCCTGGGCCGAGTACGCCCAGAACTCCCTCCGCCAGGCCACAACGGGCATCACGCCCTTTCAGTGCGTGCTCGGGTACCAACAACCCCTGTTTCCCTGGTCTGGGGAACCTTCCACGGTCCCCGTGGTGAATCACTGGTTCCAGCAGAACGAGAGGGTCTGGAGCGAGGCACACCGTCACCTCCAGAGGGCAGTCCACCGCCATCAGCATCATGCAGATGTCCGGAGGAGATCGAACCCCGTCTACACTATTGGACAGAAGGTCTGGCTCTCCACTCGGGATGCGGCTGCCCTCCCGCAAGTTAAGTCCTCGCTTCATTGGCCCCTTTGTCATCATCAAGCAAATCAAAACGGTGTCACATGTCACTTTTCAAACCTTACCACCCACCGGTCACCTCTTCCTCCTGTTTCTTCTCCACAGCCTGACGCTGACGTACCCCGCCGCCGCTCCTGCTTGAAGAAGGGCCGGTCTATGCCATCCGAGAAGTCCTGGACTCACGGCGTCGTCGAGGTCACCTCGAATACCTCATCGTTTGGGAGGGGTATGGGCCAGAGGAGAGTGCATGGGTGCTCCGGGACCAGATTCTGGACCCCAACTTCCTCGCTGTGTTCCATAGAGCCCACCCACTCCGCCCAGCATCCTGGACTAGAGGTAGACCACGGCGACGACGTCGGGGTCTGAGGCCCTCAGGAGCGGTTCCTGGAGGGGGGGTAATGTCACATCAGAGCCCGGACCTGCACCAGCCACGCCCACCTCAGCTCTCCCTCGCTCACACTTACCGGTGTACTGATCACTCGCACCTGCACTCTCACTCACCTGCACCACATTAAGGATCACCAAGGACTAATCACATACACCTCTCACAGTCCCTTCATATACCTCACTCACAATGCACTCAGTGTCTGGTATCGCACTTCCAAGGTTATCACACGTCTCAGCTTGTCTTGCACGATCGTAAGAAACCCTGTCTTCGCTTGCCCTTGCTTTGTATATTCTCCGTTTGTTCTTGTTTGCCTGAGCCTTAGTTTAGTCTTTGCCGAGTAAGACTCGTGTTTTGTTTACCCTCCTGGTTTTGTTAGTTTAACCTTTTACTTTCAGAGATTGTCTCCTTGTTTTGTTTTCGTGTTCGTGTGGACCCGTTCCTTAGTTAACGCAGCGCTGTGAGCCTGCGCCCCTCCTGGGCTGGACTGTTATCCAGGAGCGAACGTGCCTTGTTTAGTCGTTCGGTATCCCTTGTTCTCTGTGCTGTGTATCCATTCGCAAAATAAACAAACATTCACGAAAAACTCCGTGGTCCCGATCTGTTCCGTGACAATAACCTTATGCAAATAGCAATCAGCTACTGGACATGGACATTACAGTATGCTCTGAAGGCAGTGGTGTTATGTGTATTGGGCTATTATGCCCTGTTTACTCAGTAATCTTTATGTTAATCTTGGCTCCAGGGGAAAAGTATGAGCCTTTTATTTTGTTTATCAGTAATGATACTACTCACCCATATTTCCTTTGGTGTAAGTTCAGCTTGCCGTTTCATAAACTCAAGATCTGAGTTTCTGTTCTAGCTGAGAAGTGAAGTGCTCTACATAATGTGAACAACATTGTATTGACTTGATATTTTCAATACAAAAAAGACTCACTCAAGCTTTAAATAATTCATTATATTTACTAATATTAATAACATTATACTAAACATTAGCTTCCATGTCAAGTTGTCATAACATTAATATAAGCATGAATGCATAAAGACAGCACTAATGTGTCTTGTTCTATTTTTTTCTTTGAACAAACACAATACTTAGTGTATATGCAGTTCATCATTTCTTCATCAGTTCTAATTAAGCCTTGAGTGACAGTTGCATGATCGTGGAGGTGGTGCCCAGCGTGTTACTCTTCTTCACAATTTGACATCTCTTCCTCTGTCTGTATTAGTGGATACATGACACCAACTTTTCATTTATGAGAAACAGAAAACACATAAAACAAAAAAGCATTCTTCTTTTAAAATGAACTCTAGTGAAGTTTTAGAATTGCCAGAGTGATATTACTATTGTTATTTGTCGGTAGAAGTCGGTTGATGATTCAAATAACAAACTGGTTGGCTAAACAGCCTTTGTCACACCATAATGGAAAAGTAATTAGTTTTTTCTATTGTTTTCCATTATGGTCTGAACATTTTTCCAAATCCTTGGTGCAACTTGCTCCTTAGTGAATTTCTTCATTGTGATGAACAGTGAATTACACTCAAATGAGACAAACAAAACTAAGCCCCATGCAATTATTCATTGTTCAGACAGACTTACACATGCTCATGCAGCAGTGAATTTGTTTCCCCTCAGGGTGCCTTATCGTTTGCCTGGTGTTCATTCATGTTCATTTCACAGTTAAGCAAGAACACACTGAAAAATATATCACATCAATCTCAATGTGTGAGCCTAGGCTTTGAGCCTTCAGATGAGTTGAGAGATTGGTATGCATAATGAATGAGAGATTATGCTTTTTAATAAACAGCTCTGACACAGGGCCCAAAGTGATGGTAATTTGATATACATATGCACTTTGGTCCATCAAATGAACACGATCCAAATGCTCTGACTCCACCATCAATCTTGCAATGACATAAATGCAGTCATTATTAGTTAGCAATTAGACTAATTGTAACTCCAATAGTCATTCATAGCTTTAAATCAACCATGTCAATGCCGATAAATTAACAGCCCAATTCTTAAAATGACACAAATAATAACTGATAAAAATAATAAAATAATGCTGAAGGATGCCTGTTTAGCTCACAGTCATGGCTGGCAAGGCTTAAGCCCCAAAGGTTCCCCAGGGAGAGCTACGGTTTTCAAGTGAATGACAAACCCTAAAGAGGCTTTACACATCACAGACAGTCAAATCCCATCTGTGCTCAGCCTCTGGGAGTCATAATTAAACTTCCTTCCTGTAATCTGACACCTCTTTCTCGGACAACAAAAAAGAGTCTCATTGGTGTGCCAGGGACGTGCCGGAACCCAGCGCTAGAAGCCGAGTTTACAAGTATTTAGGCCAACGTGGATGTTTTGATGGGTGTTCAAGATGCCTCCCGAACTGAGCTATTTTGAGTCGGGGAAAGGGGAGTGAGGTTGTAAAGCCTGTGGAATCCCTGCAGATCGCACAGCTGTGCCTTAAGTGCACACATCAGGGGTGATATCCCAGACCAGTCCTGGTCATGGACCACAGATGCTCCCTAACTCACAAGTTTCAATCCATGCTGTTCTCATGCATTCTGGAATATTCTGCACACTTACATTTCAGATTATTATGTATCTATGAAATTCCTGTAGAATATGTTGAAGTGTCTTCTGCACACAACAGGTGCATCTTAACAGAAATGAACCTCTTTGTTTTTGATACACTTATATACACTACGAAATGTATCATTAGAGAGGAAGCCGCATGCACCTTTATGGGCTACTTCTAAAATACCCCTGGAAAATTACAGTGGCTAGAGATTCAATTTTCTCCCTAGAGACATGGGTGAAAAGCTTGACTTTAAACTTTCAGCTCTTTCGAGGGTTTATAACTATCATTTCCTGCACTTGAAACATAAAAACATCCGTCACGTTTTGATATCTTTCATTCAAGTTGGTTTACTTGGTTTGGTTTAAATACGATTTTAGCCACTAGGGGGCACTACCGTTTTGTAAATGTAAGTTGTAGTACATCAGCTCCTCCCCCTGCGCTGCGTGTTTTCCTTGATTCCCTGCTTTACACACCTGACTGTCATTGGCACATTTAATTAGCAGAACCACCACCACATTCAGCTAATCAAGACCATTATAATTATGTTGACTTTAATCAGGTGATTTGGAGCAGGCATACATGAAAGACATGCCAGAGAGAAGGGTTCTATGGAAACGGTTGAGAACCCCTGTCATGGATCAGTCACCTCTCCTGTAAATAAGTGGTTGTGCTGTAGTGATGTACCAGATTCCCTGTACAAGTACACAAAAACTAGTCAGTGTGAGGTGATGAACAGAGCTTATAATAACACTCAGTTGCGTTTGACAACATGACTTTCTTCATACTAAAAATACAAATGGTGACATGAAACAGTTTCAGCTGGCTCATAACATAACTGGTTCAAGTGTCAGTACGAACAGAAAATAATTCATGCCTTGGTAGTCATCCTTAGCTGTCTGCGGCATCTTGTTTCTAATGTTGGGGTTGGATTGGATTTCTGAACCGTTTCCTTCACTGGGCTTCCAAACTCACATCCCACTTGAATTACCAGTGACGTTGGTTGATTGGGAAAGGTTGACCAAAACCAACAAAAGCAGATTTATAAGCCAAGGCTTGCGGTAGTGCAACTCTGGGGCAGCAAGCGCACTAATAGGATGAAGTGTCTGTTGACGAACCCCATTTGTGCTGCCTCATCCGGTGCATGGGCTAGGAGAAGGATGGAGGCATGCTTTGTTGTGATTGTTCCTTCTGGCTGGCAGGTTGTTAAACTTCTCTAATAGGGTTTATATAATTTAGGAGAGCAATGTTAAATGGGATCATTCAGAGGCTTAGAGGGATCAGTTAGCATGCAAAGGAGTAAGCTGTTTTCTGCCTTTTTTCCACCCATAGTTGGGAGCATTAGGGGACAGGCGCTTAGTGGACCAGAGGGAGAGGAGCTGTGACCTGGGGGAGACCACAAGCCTCTATCCACACTCAGCTGCTCTCAAATAAAATCTCCATATAATTTTGTACATATACATACATACATAACATATGGTCAGTCTTATAGGTTTAACACAGCATAGTGTGCAGCAGGGATTTTCTTCATTTTTCTTGCGAGGGCATTATCTTTGCTCTTAGTGATTGGCTTAGATCTAGTGGAGCAAGATCATCTGATTTCGCAGTAACAATACATTAAATAATCAAATAGGGAAGTCCTTAATGTGGCCAATTTCATATTCTCTATATTAGGCCTATACTTATTCTATTTTAAACCCTCAGTTAAGCACAGGGATAGCATTGTGTTTCTTCTCGGAGTAACTGTCTAGTGAAACATTCCTTAATTTTGACATGCCGTCAAATTATAGTACTTCGAGGAGGAATTACATTTACACTCAGATTATGAAATCAAACATAATTTAATCTCTAGATCAACACGTATGTTTAAGTAAACATAATTTCATCTCTAAGTCAACACTTGTCATGTTGACAATTTGCAACTATTTCCCTCTCTGCTTGACCTTCAGTTGAGGAAGAGTTTATGTAAATATTGTTGTTTGACCAAACAGTAACCTCCGGTGTTGTCAAAATAGATTCAGTCAGACACGGTTGTGTTTCGGTCTGTGTGTGTGTCATGCCAGAGCTATTCTTCTTATCAGATATTCTCCTTATCTGGATCTTTGATGGACATCTTGGTGAAACTCATTCTCCCTCTGATTCAAATTCCGGCGCCCCGCTGGAAAAGAGAATGATATCTTGCTTTACTGACAGTCAGTCTAGCGGTTATGAAGTAGAAGTGAATGGAATTCTGTGCTTGTCTGTGGTCAGCCTCATGTGAAATATGCACTGCCTGAACTCAGGGCTGCCTTTGCCTTGATTCCCACATTCCCAAGTATTTCTAAGAGGCTTTCCGTGTTATGTTTTACTTGGCCTGCCTCCCAACGTGAACTTAAATGTGTTTCTAATACTTTCCCCAATTCCCTGTGATCAGCTTTTTGTCACGAACACAGCCAGATTCTCCTCCCTCCTCCTCCCCTTCCACACCAACACACACACACACAAACACACACACACACACACACACACACACACACACACAGGCTAACCTCCTCTCCCCACCCATGTCCATCCCGGAGGCACAGCTCCATGGCTCAGTAATCCCTCACAGTAGCAATTGTTTTCTTTCTGCCCTTATCACAAGGTTTAAGAGCCTTGTGTTTTCCTACTGCTAATTAAACTGCTCCCCATCTCAAGGGTTGAGCTGGCTCAACGCACTCCCGCCGCCCCCCTAATGCCGTACACCGTCAAGTCTATAGCCCCCTCGCTGGGCATGTGACAGATATTTTGTGACCGTTTCCAATGGGTAGCATGGGCCCTCGTTTTCTAATGACCGACTGGCACGTAAGCGCCTCATTAGCTGCCTGGCCAAATTAGCAGGTTGCATGCGAAAGGCTTGGAGTCGATCCAAATTATGAGCCGCTACGACTCTTTTCCACCATTGTTTGCTTCCGACGGTTCCAAGTTTCCGAGAAGCTGAGCTCAGTTAATCTCATTAGTGAAACCTAACTTTTTCTGTGAATGTCTGTGAGACCTCCTACCACACTACATCGCACAGGCGTCAACCAATGCGAGGAAATGTGTTAGGTAATGTTCAGTGGCTTTAAAAATGACAGAACATTTATAGTTTTGCTTCTCATTGGACACATCTCAAAAGGAAATATTCTCTGAAGATAAGAAGTAGACAATATTATAACACTGAATAGAAGATAATGGAATGGTGACTTGCGCCGCACTGTGGCTCATTCTTTAAGATGTCTGGGATTTGTGTTTGTGTGATCGGTGGCCTGTTGCATCTGGGTGGTCTGAAGATCAGCAGGTTTAAAGAGACGTTGACTCCATGACCTCCAGCCAGGACCTCAAGATCTGGTAATAGCAGTCCATTCTGATCACCTCTTGTCACCCAAGGCAGCCCTTTGGACCCTATGCAATGCGACAAACCCAAGTGAGGAATGTTCCGGTCAAGTGGTCAAGACTAATCAGGTGTGGTGTGGCGGTGTAAGAGATAATCTTTTAAATACAGTGGGCTACTGGGGATGGTACTGAGTGTTCAACCAGGAGGGTTTGAAACCTCATTCTAGAGGTCAGATTGTGAAGTTTGAATTCTTATGTCCAACTGTCACAGGAAATGGACAGCAGAGGGCGCTATCACTAAAGAATCGGGCCAGGAAAAGACGTCACAGATTCAGCTGACACATCTCCTTGCCGATATGTTGTGGCCTTGAGAGCGTTGATGAGAAAAAGTAGGTCCATCTTTTCAGTGAATTTTAGTAAGTTACTTTTAATTTTAATTTTAACAATTCAATGGAAGAAGAAGCTTTGTAGGAGAAAACATAGCAAATGCTACTGTCTATGACTTACAGTTTTTGTCTGAGCATCTCATTCAAGACCCTATGTTGGAACATTACACTACTTTGATGATCATTTGAACAGCCACTTTCAGGTCCACTGCACACTTTTGATTTGTGTTTAACACGTTGAATTATGAACTGATTCCTCACCTGGCCACCACATTGGGGTCTGTGGAAAACTATCATGTTGTTGTGGATGTGTGTGGCCATGAAGGTACAGGGACAGGTGTTCCACAGCGACCTCACAGAGAGCATATGTGACCTGACGATGACCTTTAGTCATAGACTGGACTGTCAAACTCGAGGAAGAGTCCAGGGTCACGTATGGACCCCCCTTACGCAACGAATGACTTTGTCCTGATACCTCGTGGCTATGACATTCCTCTAAGCTGGGATATGATGGCCAGTTGCTGAACAAAAGGTCACATTCCACTGTGGTAGTTTGCTCAAAAAGGTAGCCAGGAGCTATTTTACTTTCTGTCAGTTGAGAGGACTTAATTCCTCCTCATCATCAAGGTCGAGGTTTTGAATAAGATGGTCTTGGAATGTAACCATTGCCCTGCAGTATGATATGGTCTGACATCTTTAGCTTAGCTCACAGATAAAATATACTTAGAGCAGCAGTTGTATTGAAAATATTGCTGAATAATATGTAGTGGTCCATAGAGGGCACCCTTGAGTATGTGTTCCTTTTCAACATCAAGGAGAATGATGTAGATTTAGATATATATTTTTTTTGTTTATATCTTGGTAAGTGTGTCTGGTACTTCCACTTTCTCTATAGTCTGCGCCACGTGGAAGTGAAATCAAGATCAACTAACTAGAAACAGGTGGACATTTCGCTGCATCTCAGTAGGCTACATTTGCACAACTCAGTATAGACAACAGAATATCTTCTAAATTACTTAAGAAATCTGTAATTTTGAACAGTAACCTTTTCTTGATCTGATTGTTAAGGAGGTTCATAGTTACTTCAGGAAATCCTTCAAACACATCAAATCAGTTTAAAGCAGCCAGTTCCAATGTTAACCCTCATGTTGTGTTCTGGTCAAAAATGATGGTTTTGAAACTTCATTCTTTAATAAAAAATATTTTCTTTATTTTAAACTTACAAGACATCATGAAATCGTTCACTATGAATGGATAAAATGTATTATAGTAAGATTCATAAAGTTTTGGGAAAATTATCAGACGTCACATTTAATGCAGTCACTTGTTGGGTGTTCAAATGAATAGAGGTGCATCTTCTACATGCGCTGTTAATTGCTAAATATATTGCTAAATCTACAAAATTCGAATAATCATGAGATTTAGATTACGACGAATATTTTGTGACTATTCCTTATTTTGAATAAAAACGAGCAGTAGACCACAACATCATTAAAAGAGACTTAAAAACTAGAAATGATATATAGGTTTGAGCAAATCAATGACTTGCGTATTTTAAAAAGGTTAACCCAAACTTGTTCAAAATCAAATGTTTAATAAAAGCATCCCTGTGAAAAACACAGTGAGAAATCCAAAGGGTTTTGCTGGCAAATGGACACAGGTGCTTGAGAGACATTTTGGTATTCTGCAGACTCAAGATAGATGCTGCAAAGAAATCATGTCTTCGTCTGGTTTTGTCCAGCTATTTTGATATTGTCTAATTTCTCCAGATGGAACTGCTGTTGTCCCAGAAGTGATGCAATGGTTGATTGGACAGTCACATGGGAACCTACTTCTTTCAGAGAGAGAAACTTTTCACTGTTCAGAAACCATCTGTTAATGTGTAATTCTTGCTTCACTTTCTGAAAGTTGTCATATATAACTCCTTTGCATCCGAATTTCACAGCTTTTAAGTCTTTTGCCTTTGTGTGAACCGAGGTAGAACAAAGACCTGTTAAAATGTGCTACAACTGTGACTACTCTCCCCTACGAGAGGATGGCGGCCCCCACAAATCACTCACTGGATCGGTTTATACCTTGTGTGTTTCACCAGCTTTAGGGAATGGTGTCAGTCAGATACATCACTGGCTTTTACTGACATCTAGTGCCTCTAACACCTTCCAGGTGAACGTCTTTTGTTAGAGCAATAATAGTAAGTCTTATATTCTATTTTAATTAATAGTTTTTTGTAACAATACAATTAGTGAAC
>NC_137910.1:25463786-25481286 GCF_963457725.1 Sprattus sprattus | reverse complement strand
ATTCTCTGTTATGTCTCCCCACCAGAGAGTATGCATTATTCATGGGATTTTTGAGTGTGAAGGATTCCATAAATTAAAGGGATTAGTTGGCAAACGTTAGCTGTGGTGGGCTAAGACCCCTTCCTCTTGTCAAGCTAAATGCTTTGCACATGGTGCCATGATTCCATGACTGGCAGAGAGAATGCCAGTGTCTGGCAGTCAGGATTAGTATAGTAACAGTTGCACGTAGTCTGCAAACATTGAGACACATACTGTATATACACACACAGAAACACACACACACATTCCACCCACACTTCCTAGGAATAGCAATGTAGAGACCAGTTAAACTATCAAAACCACATTTAATAGTTTGGAATATAATCAAAAGTTCCAGGGAATTATTTCAACACCAAGACATATTTTGAGCATGGAATCTGCTCTGATCATCGCCCAGCTATGTGTTCTCAGCAACGACTCCAAAGTTTTTAAGAATAGAGACACCTTCGTGGGGGGTGGCCATCCTGCTGTGAGTAACTGCAGTGGTACGGCGGCCAGGCCAGGGCTCTGTTCCCCATCAGCCTGCCCCAGGCATGACACTCTTTTTAGGGTTAACGTGAGCCCTTTGGTCCCTTCCTGTTCTCCAGCGGCACGTGCGAGCAGAGTCAGGACCCCGTCCCCTTGGAGACAGCCAACAAACAACCGTCAACATGGCAGCAGTATTGTGCGTGTACGTGGTGGGATACGTGCAGCAGGAGCCGGTTCTCATTTCTGCTCTTGCGTGGTCTCTGTGTTGTTTGTGTCTGACTCTTGTGACGACCGTTAAGATTCTCCATGATCTGTGGAGCATTCCTCTTTTGAATCTTAATTGCATTGTAACATTTCCCTCTTTTGCTATATTGTTTCGGATATGTTGTTGACATCTTATCTTCTAATTTATTTTGTCTGATTTTGTTTTTCTTTTCAACTACTTGTTAGAGTGTTCTTTGTCATGGTCTGGGTTTTATCTCTCTGCCATTTACAGTACGGTTGGTCTCTTGTTCCTTGGGAATGAGGATGTTTGTGTGTCCTTTCTCTGTGTGGTTGTGTGTGTGTGTGTGTGTGTGTGTGTGTGTGTGTGTGTGTGTGTGTGTGTGTGTGTGTGTGTGTTTGTTTGTGTGTATGTGTTTGTGTGTGCGTCAGCAAAATGTCTTGGTGTCAATATAATACCCGAAGGGCATATTTGCATGCCTGCGTGTGTGTATCAGGCATTAGGAAATATTTGGATTTTAAATATTTAAACACTGGGAAAACACTGGGGAAAAAAACTGGAAAAAAAATTCTACATTGCAAAAAGTAATCAGGACTTGAACTCACTCACTTAGATTTAGCATTTTTTCACATTATATTAATGAAATTACAGTCATACATTTTCACTTCAAAAAAGGGCCTGTCTAAAAACGTTCCTCTCTCCAGCCTCATTCACACACGCACACACACTCACTCACACACACACACACATTCAGAGGGAACTGGGCAGTGTTAATACTGACTAAGTGCTTTGCAGAGCTGAGTGGATGAAGAGTCTTTCATAATTGCCCGCAATGGATGAAATTAAAATAATTAGCACTAAGTGGATTGTGGTAGTTTTAAATTCTTTTGACACAGAATTAGCGTTAACATTTTCAAATGCTAGCTGCTAAGGCATTAACTCATGTCAAAACTAGGGTGACCAGACGTCCCGGTTTTACCGGGACCGTCCCGATTTTACCGGGACCGTCCCGATTTTGAGTTGCGTGTCCCGCGTCCCGACAAAAAACGGTTTACACCAACCTATGAAATCGTCCCGGTTGTCAGCGATTACATAGCCAATGTGGTCTTATTATAGCCTGATCATTAACTAAACCCATGTAGAAATAGGCCTACTAATAAAGCGTCCAGCGTATGATTTGAACAATGTGTGCGTGTGTCAGTCAATCATAGTGGTGTGCGTCTGCATAACCTGTGCAACCAGCGTTACAATGTATTTGTGTCTGCCTAGTAACGTCTCTTCAAGACAGCCAGGATTATAGCCATGGAGTTTAGCTCAAAGTAAACGGTGCAAGGAGTGAAATTGTAAGTACAGGTAGTTACAGAATGTGGCTGTATCTGTTATCTGTAGTTGTTAACGATTGGTACCTGCTCAAATGTAGGTTTACTTGAGGTAAATGAAAGGGAATATTGTAATGTAGTGGGCTATGTTAACACTAAGCTAGCAAGCTAGCTAGCTATTTTGTTTGTTAGTGTGAACGAGCAAATTCGAAATACAAGAAATAACTATCGACATCTCTCTATTCTTTGCATTAATATTTCTCTCTAGTATTTAAAAAAAATAATATCAGTCCCTACCTATAGAATGTTGTTGTTTATAATCAGTTATTAATGCTAGTGAATCCTAATTTGACATGATTAAAGTGAATGCATTGGATGCCTTCCATTTCAGCCCATTATACAATATTTCTCATAGATAATGATTTATTTCAAATGGGCACCCCAAAAAAAATGCGCGCAAACATGCCTCTCCCCTTGGGGATAAGTCCCCCAAAACTTTGATACCTCTAGAAACGCTCCTGTTGTTGG
The DNA here is from genome assembly GCF_963457725.1 of Sprattus sprattus. NCBI lineage: Eukaryota > Metazoa > Chordata > Actinopteri > Clupeiformes > Clupeidae > Sprattus > Sprattus sprattus. The sequence goes on along the minus strand of NC_137910.1, from coordinate 25,478,709 downwards.
CAAAATGTATGTTCCTGGCACATGTTCAGGAGAAAAAGCGTGAGTGTGCGCGAGCATTATGGGCACGCGCAAAGTGTCCCGGTTTTAGGTCCGGCAAATCTGGTCACCCTAGTCAAAACATATACATCACCCAGGTTGACAGTAAGGAACTTATAGGAGAAAAACACTGCATAGACCTATGGGACTGATTTTCTGACCGGACATGATTTATTGACTTAATATGTGTAGATTCAGCGAGCTGATAAGGCTGTACAGATGTGGTGTGATGTGCTAGCCTGGATACCAGACTGAACTTAGCTCCGCCCATCACATTTGTGGTCTGGGAAGTTCGGTCTGGCACTGCTCCGTTGGGGAGAAATGATCAGTTTTCAGAAAAATGATCTTACAAATCAAATTGTAAGGGCGGGCTTTATACGATGTTAGACAGATGATCAACTAACGCTTGAGTTGAATTAACGGTAGATTCGAAATCGTACCAAGATGGCGGCGTCTCGGGAGCCTGTTAGTGGGAAATATTTTATGTGAATTAAGCTATCTACACGACTTTTTTACGTCTACATTGACTCTGTTAGTTGTGTATGTGCAACACGAATGTTGCAGAGTATTGTAGGTCTTAACTGAAGATGTTGACCATTATTGTTAGGTTATTGCTAACGCTTAGATCAAAAATCCATTGAAACACATAGTAGCTAGCTAGCCTCACTGATAATAAGTATTACGTGAGCATGCATATCTCACAGATATTGACAGCGCATTCATTTTGAAAGAGGAACAGAGAAACGCGATCAAGGCATTTGTCGATCGAAAAGATGTTTTTGCCGTCCTTCCTACGGGATCGGGTAATAGTTTAATGTATCAGATGGTCATACTACGTTGCTCTGATTGATTCTAGGTATCCAATTGAGCGAAGAGGCATTTTTTTTCCTGGTTCGTGAAACACGCCCCATAATCACAGCTCAATGAAGCAGTATCAGACTCATATTCTGAATAGAATTATGAGTATGACATCGTCAGGCTAGTGATGTGCCTTACTAAGGACCAAACACCAAAGAGGTTTGAATCATCTGAAGAGGTTTGATTGTCCACACCAGTAGTGGTGAAAAAAGTGCACTAGGTGAATGACGAGCTGGTTTGTCTAAATGGATATTCTATCTAGTCTATCAGTGGGCTGCTGTCTCCCAGAGTGTATTTCAGCAACACATCCAGCTCACTGGTCACATTCCTCAGCTGACCTGGTTGACATCTGATGACGAAAAAAAGACTCCAACCAAAGCATTTACCATGACTAAATGGCGTGTGTAAGAGGTGCCAGTGTGTAAGAGGTGCCAATGTTGTAGGGCACGGGAGAAATACGTTTCCAGATGTTGGAGGTGAAACGTACCCCAATTCCCGGCTCAGATAAGTAAGTGAGGTGTGGGAGGAAGAGAAATTATTGGAAAGAGAAGTTAATGGAACTAGGTAGTTTGAACAGGTCTAGGCTTCAGGTTTAATGGAGCTGGGTAGTTTGATCAGGTCGAGGCTTCAGGTTTAATGGAGCTGGGTAGTTTGAACAGGTCTAGGCTCCATGTTTGATGGAGCTGGGTAGTTTGAACAGGTCTAGGCTTCAGGTTTGATGGAGCTGGGTAGTTTGAACAGGTCTAGACTTCAGGTTTGAGGGCCAGGATATGGATAGATGACTAGAATGCAAATGCTGGGATTGTGTATGTTTTGTTGATGGCAGGTATTCAGGTCTATCGCCCAGCGTAGAGGTAGGTGCAGATGAAAGTACAGAAGCACCACAGGGGAAATCTTGGGGGTTTCCAGGAAGGCTTTGCCTTTTGGGAATGAGACAAGTCATGCACAGGAACACAAACTGCCATTGCATAATGTTCTTCTCTATGCCACTGAAGTTGTGACTGTGACGTAAACTGAAGGGCATCAGGACTGAGGAAAGAGTCCCTGACTGTATTAAACGTCCTCCCAGTGTTAAGGTCCTCCATGCAAACCATGGAGAACTAGTATTTTAGAGTAAAATAGAACAGTCACTGAATGCTCACTGTCTCTATTAAGTAAAGTCAAAACTCTAGCCAATAGGATGTATGAACACTATGTACAGTATACTATACTTCTGCTATTGCATTATTCACTGCGTATACAATACTGCAATTCAGCATATGATTTGACGTGTACTTAACCCCATTTATTCCCTCTCGGCTCCCCTGTAATTTGTCTGTTAATTGCACAACACAGAATGTCTTTGTTGTGAGACATCTGTGACATGCAACTGCAGTGGGTGCTTTTAGTCAGTGTTTCAGCCATCTTGGGTCAAACTGGACCTGTACGTAAGCACAGCAGCAGATTGGTGGGTTATCATGGAGCTCAAACGTATGTCTTTTTTAACATATACAGTAGTTCCATATGGTGACCCTCCCATGAATGGGAGAATGCTCTACCTGCTGTGTTAGTTTATGACCAGAACGCTCCCTCAGGGACAGTAAATCAAGTGAATTTCCTATTAAAATCTTCCCAGATCTTCCCTTGCCCTCCTGCTTCAATGGGCTCTCTATGCAACACATCCGTGTTCAAGACAGTGTTCACATTATTCCAGAGCTGTCGTTTGCGCACGGTGGAAAAATCCCCCTCGATTGAGTTACGCTTTCTTTGGCACTCCTGGTCAAGGAGCCAAGGCATATTCATCAAAATATCTGACAGCTTCACCTCATTCCTGGAAACAGGAGAACTGCCTCACTATGATCCCAAGCTTTTGGCCAGAGGAAGTGTTGTGCAGAAAATTCTACTTGTTCTAAAACCAAGTCCTGTTTTTTTCTCCGTGGGGACTGGGTCTCTTTGATGTGGGAGGATGGACTTGTCCAACTCTGTTGTTTGTTTGGCACCTCCTTTGGTCTGTGGAGTAAATATATATTGCTGCACGTGTAGGGGAAGTGACAGAAGGCGTAAATTACAGCTGGACCAACTGTAGAGAAGCAGAGGTTGTCCAGCATACAGCCTGTGGTCCTTAAAGCGATGCAAACCCCCCAATCCCTGTCTATTCTCTGCCCGGGATTCAGAATGACTAACTGGCTCCATTAACAGTCTGTTTTTGCCTTCTTCATGGACACCTATGCCTTGTCTATGCAAAGCGCATAAATCCAAGTTTCTTAAATTCTATGGATTAATCACTTATCTTGGAGGCTTATCTGACTGAGGCTGAGAAATGAAACCTACAATCTCACTGTGACAATCAATCTCACTTCTGCTCTGCCAAACTGCTGGGAAGCACTAAACAACGGAGTGATTTCTGCCATTAATCACCTTTGTAGGAGTCAGAGGATGGTTTGGAACTGCTGACACCCTCTGAAGTGTTGCTAATCCAGCTAAACCAATTACAGCGCCATTTCACTTCTCCTTAGCAACCACAAGTGTTGGAGAGAACAACATGGAGAACAATGGGTATCTATAAGCCTAAGAGCAAGTTCCATTTAGTACAGCAGAGAGACAGAGAGGGAGGGAAAGAGAGAGAGAGAGAGAGAGAGAGGGAGGGAAAGAGAGAGAGAATGAGAGTGAGAGAGAGAAAGAGAGGGAGACAGAGAGGGAGACAGAGAGAGAGAGAGAGAGAGCATAACAAAGTGGAATTACTGCAAGCCCATGTGTCTGTGCTAAACAGGCCCAATTGGATTTTCATCTCTTTCTTCATTGTGCGCTCGGACGTCAGCAAATTAAGCAATATCTGCAGAGCCCGGAGCTCAGGGTTTTCTTAGGTCACATGGGCATCCTGCTCCAGGCCTGCGCATAAAAAAACACAGCTATTTACTCTCATCCTGCTATATAAAGTCTCACTGGTATTTCTCTATTTTTTGCTCCAGGTTTCTGGGAAGACTTTGTAGTGTGCTCAGAAACAGGCGTCTGGAGATAGACTCAGCACAGAGGGTCAGGTGCAAGAAGAACACAAATGTTAAGGTGAAACATTGTTTAGATACCCAAATGTGACATCACACATTAGTTATAGAGGGGTACTTTTTTGAATACCTAATTTGAACATTTGAACACTCAACAGTACAAATGTTGAAATTGTTCCAAGTTTGGTTTTCTGCTTTTATGTGGCTATTTCCTAGCACTAGACAGCACGAGAGTTTCAAGCAGCGCTGGCAGCATTTGGAATGTATAAGTTCATGTGCACACGCGTTTCTTGCAATTCCTGAGCCTCAAACCGCCTCTGACCCTAGAACGTACATAGTGAGCCACACCGCTTTCCCAAAGACCAGAAAATACATGCATACCAGACCACGCCTGAGCACTTCTGGACACTGTTATTAGCACAGTAATGTAACATAGCGTGTACAAACACAGTCATTACCTTGATGGCAGGTCTCCACCTGAGCTCATCATCCAGTGGGATGGTCTGAGCAGTGATTTATATACCAGCGTTTACATCTTTCCCCCCAGAGGGACTTTCCATCAACTGGAGGACTTGCAGGAGCGGTCTCCAGTTTTGCCTGCCTCAATATGTACTCATTCAGGGGGGCCTTGGCAACACTTCAGGCAGGGTATTTGCCTCCAGAGGACCAGGAGTGTCTCATTATGGATGTGCAGGGTTGAATGATTTTAGGGGGTGACCACATTTAGACTACAAAACAACCAACAAATGCGGCAAATGTTTTGCACATGGCATTAGGCTTTTTAAAAACACATTCAGATGCACTCACATGGAATGTGGCATGCGAGTCGACCCCTGTGTTTACATCTTTCTTCCACAACAACAGCACGTAAAATCCAGCTGCATAAGAAAGGGAAATGAGGGAATTGTGGGATATGGTTTGGTGTCTGATTTGTGACACTTCAAAGCAAACGCAAAACACCCAGCACAGTGACATAGGCCTAAATTAAACACGCAGTAACAGTTTTGCATTGATCACTCGAGCTGCCTGCTTTAGTGTAGCTGTGTGAAGTGGCTTTAGAAATAGTCTCTCCCCAGTTTTATGCATTTCCACTCATTCTTTTATGACTAACTCACTAGACCAGTCTTAGTGCCTGGTGTTGTGCTGACCACCATATGACCAGTGCAGGGCAGCTGTAGTGGAGATAGAAGAGAACTCTCAAACAGGGGTCACTGGGACTACAGGCAGAGGGGAATTACAGCTGTCTGCCCCTTCCCCTCCCCCCACAGCCCCTCCCATGCCAGACACGTACACACATATACACACATACGCACACACACACACACACACACACACACACACACACACACACACACACACACACATACACACAAAGACAGAGAACCCTTTCAACGGTGCTGGGTCAACAACCTTTAATTACCCCAGACATAGGGAGAAGAAGATGCTCACTTGTGCTGAACAAACCTTGTCTGTGTACAATGCCACCCTCAAACTTTTCTCACAAAGTGTGGTTGTGTGTTTGTGACTCACGGGATTTGTCGGTTTGAATGTGTGTGTGTGAGTGTGTGTGTGTGTGAGAGAGAGTGAGTATGTGCATGTGTGTGTGTGTATGTATGTATGTACAGTATATGTATGCCTTTCTATCTCTGTGTATGTGTATGTGTGTCTGTGTGTGTGTGTGTGTACCTTTGAGTCTGTATGTGACCATGTTGGTGTGTGTGTGTGTGTGTGTGTGTGTGTGTGTGTGTACCTTTGAGTCTGTATGTGAGCATGTTGGTGTGTATGTGTGTATCCATATGTGTGTGATTGAGTAAGGGTCTGTCATGACCTTTGCCTTCAATCAGCTGATTTATGGTTATTCCTGTGCACTTGTGTTCCCACTCTGGAATGCCGGGAATGCTGCCGTCTCCTCCTCCTGTCCCGCACCCATCGGCCTGCAAACAAACGGTGCAGGCGTCTCGATTCAGAGTCGTGATGAACAGATCTGCCAGTCGGGCGCCCACAACAGGGCCGGCTGGCCGGGAATTGCAAGAATGCTAGGGGCGAGAAAGAGAGCCTTTCACACGCTTTAGACGCCCCTGTGACAAAGTGCCTTGTTACAGTGAAAACAATATAGCACTGGAATCTAGTTAAGAAAACATGGAAAAAAAACATCCTAAGTTTATTTCATTTTATTTGCCCCACAGAATAGCATAAGCATACTCAACCCTTTTGTAGTTAATGAAATAGTATAAATATGTACATGAAAACATTTGTTGACAAACTCTGGGAAGAAACAATCACACATATGTATATCTCAAAAAAGAAATATTATCATAGTGTTATATCATATTATTGTATCTGTGCATTAAAGCATAAACGGTGTCCACAATCAATGGACTTTCTACCTTTTTAGTCTAAAGTTGGGATTGGTTTTAAGCACACAAAACGACTTGTTGGCACTTAATTAGATCTCAACATAAAAGGCACAATGGCTGTGTTGTGTCCACCTTGTGTTAATGTAATCATGCAGGCCCTCCTCAGTGGCACAAGTGGAAGCCAAAAACAGACAGAGCCAAAAATAACTTCAAACAACACTCCATTAAAAGCTTAGGATGAGGAGAAAAACTCTCGAAATTCAAAAAAAGTCTTCCCCTTCCTCAAGTCTTTTTTTAGTTCATTTTCACCAAAGTCAAACGTCCATTTGCCATACTATTTTCCATTGCCTGGCTCCTGCCAAACAACTCCTCCCACCATGATTGTAGTCCATGTAATTCCCTTTCCTCTCTCGTATAGTCCCTGGAAGTTATGCCTTGATTCCGGGCTGGGGCTTGTCCATTATATTGAGAATGTCATCCAGGATTGAGGGCCCTAAGTCTAGTTCAAGTGAGAGCAGAGACCCCGTGATCAGGCTGAGAGACTCCTGGGAGATGCTCTTCTCCTTGGCCAGCTCAAAGTCAAAGTCACACATGCGGCCCTCCTCCACGCCGCTGTCTCGGTCCGCCCAGCCACCATTGCTCTCTTTCTCACAGAGGATGGTGTTGCCCTTGTAGAGGCCAAAGCTGTTGAAGTTGCCACTGCTGTTGTAGTTGTAGTTGCCACTGCCGTTGCAGTTACCGTTGCCGTTGTAGATGCTGTTGCTGTGGCTGTTGCCATTGATGTAAAAAGATGCTGGCAGCTGCCTCTTCTCGGAGCCGTTCTCGGTGCTGAGAACCTTGCAGACTTTTGGCAACGCTTTCTTCTTCACGGGCGGCGGCATCTCAGGAGTCTCCACCAGGTTGATGGTGAGGCCTGGCCTCTCCTGGTGGGCGGGTGGCAGACTCGGCTGGCGGCCAAAGGTGGTGATGGACTGCAGCAGCGAGTCGATCTGCAGGATCTCCAGGGTGTTGCCGCCAACGACAACATCGTCCACGTCGTCCAGGCCGGACGGAGGGTTGGGCAGCACCTCTAGCGGGCCATCCAGCACGTCGGAGGTGACGGGGAAGACGGCAGAAGAGAGGAGCGGCAATGTAAGCGCCTGGCCACTGCCGATGGTGGGCAGGGAGATGGCATTCTTAAGCACGGGTGACGGCGTCTCTGCGAAGGACGCATCCGAGGCACTGTTGGCCCGCAAGAACTCGCTGTGCTGGCCTCCGTGCTGCTGGTGGCGAGCCACCTCGCCTTTCCCTGGCAGCAGCTCAAAGTTGCCCTGCAGGAAGGACATGTCCCCGAAAGTGTCCCGCGCACCCCCTTTCCCTATGTGGATGGTGTGGCGGAAGTCCCCCATCGGAGGGCTGATCATGTCGGGGCGCAGGATGTCCCGCAGGCGAAACTTCTTGCCCCTCTTGGTGTGGTTGGTTTTCAGGTAGATGGGCGCCTTTGCCGGCATTGTCGTCTGTCCACCTGTCCGGAGACTGGGACTGAAGAATGAAAGTGAGGCCCTCCTGAAGGCGGTGACCCTTGCGCTGCGGTCAGGTCCTCAATGCTGAAGTCTCCTCTGGGAGGAAGGAGTTACATTCTCAGAGACGCAGAGGCCTCCACTGGTAAGACCTCCGCCTTCAAGCCCAGCGATCTTCGTCTTAGTCAGCAGCAGCCGGAAAGTGTCAAAGGCCCTCACCTACACAAACATAGGGAGAGAAAAGAAAACAATCAGACTGTTGGTTCTAATGCCCAGAAAAGAGAAAGCTCATACTGACCGGTACATTGTTCTCTACAGACGAATTTTCTCACAAGACTTTATTACTTTATTTGTCAAGGGCATATGTCAAGAGGCTTCAGTGAGAGAGCGAGAACAGTGGTGTCCTCTTGACTTTATTGGTTTCAGGGGGAAATGTTGCATTTGTGAGAACTAATGCCGTGGTCCAATGCTGCATTCCACTCAGCATTTACATAATACACACTTGGCTGCCTATGAGATGTTTGTTAGATTTATGGAGGATTCCTCGCTGCTGTTCTGATCTGTCTCATTTGATAAATGCCTCCCGTCGCTCGGAGTCTCAATAAAGATATCTTATTACCCCAGGCCAACACAGAGGGGAACTTAGGTCGGCATGAAAACGTCTGCATGCAATGCATCTGGAGAGTGTAGCATGTGTGTGCGTGCACACACACACACACACACACACACACACACACACACACACACACACACACACACACACACACACATGCTCTCTTTCTCTCTCTCGCACCCACACGCACAGACACACACACACACACACAAGACTCCTTCTCTCTCTCTCCCTCTCACACATGCACAGACACACATGCAGACACACAGACATAGAGACTAACACAAACACGCACAAACATTCTACCACACACTGCTTGCGTATACACACAGACACTTTGGCATGTGCATAGAATGACGCTTGGTCCTAGGCTGAGTGGGTAGAGTAGGTGAAAGAGCTGTGTGTGTGTGCGTGTGAGTGTGCGTGTGTGCGTGTGTGTGTGCGCGTGTGCGTGTGTGCGTGTGTATGTTGGTGCTGGTGGAGTGTGAGAGGGGGTAAGGGGCTCAGGCACTCGCCTAAAGCCGGCCTCAAGCCCCTTGCCCTCCCCTCCTCGGCTCCCGTTTTGCATGTGCTAATATGAAACAGCTGGACTCCAGATCGGCTAGGGGAAAGCACAGGGGGCTTTAGCGGGATAAGTGAGCGGAGGACTTTGGGGAAACGGCTACCGCCCAGACACGCGATGGGGCGAGAGAACGAGGAGACGAGAGAGCAGGAATGATGAGAGAGATGGATGGGGGTTAAGAGTAGGCAATGATTTGGAAGGAGTGACAGAATTGTCTGTCAGTCTGTGTTTATGTATGTGTATGTGTGTGAGAGTCTGTGTTTGTGTGTGTGTGTGTGTGTGTGTGTGTGTGTGTGTGTGTGTGTGTGTGTGTGTGTGTGTGTGTGTGTGTGTGTGTGTGTGTGTGTGTGTGTGTGTGTGTGTGTGTGTGTATATGATGGGGAGGAGAGTAGAAAAGGTTAGGTGAGAGATGGAGTAACAGCTGAAAGTAATCTTACGTCCATAGCTGATTTAGCTCTGTTAAGCCTAAATTCAGACAGGGCACATAATTAGACTTGTGGAATGCTATTAAAATGACGTGTGTAACATTTAGAGATTGTTTGGGACATAATGGCTCCAAACAATGTTGCCCCTTCAGCATGTTTGCCCTCCACCAGTTGAGGATAATAATGTACAAAGGAGATGAAGAAACAAAAATCAAGGAAACAAAAAAAAAAAAGATAAACGGAGCTGAGCCTCCGGAAGATAAAGAGTGAAAAATGGAGAGAGAGAAGGAGGTGATGAGAAATGAGAGGTAAAGTCAGAGGGAAGTGGTGGGGGGGGGGGCATGTGTACCTCACAGAGAGAGAGGGATGAAGAGAGAGTTGGAGGAAGAGAGAGAGAGAGAGGGAGAGTGCTCCTTGCCCATTTATAGACATATTTACTTTTGAGAGGTCTTTAAGCACTGACCCTCTCTGACAGGCTGCAACCCAGCACAAAAGCGACGGCAGGGCCAAGTCCGCTCAAAAATGTCCGCCTGAAAAAACATCCACATTCCTCCTGCAGAAGGACGCGGACAGCCTTCTACCCCCATCAGAACACACTCTCCCTTACAGCACTCAGGCCCGCAGTACCGTAGAGTTTTCACTCTGGCCCGCCAGGCACAGGAGGAAATAAGAAAATAGGGGAAGACGGAAGCATGTAACTCGCAGGCTAAACACAGACTGAAACTCAAGAGGGTTTGTTCTTCACAACAGTTCAAGGTCACAAAGAGAGGTTCCATCACAAGGTTTAAATCCAGTGCAACATGATGGCTAAACGTGCCCCAGATACCTGATGTTTTCGCTCGAAGTCTTATTCATTTATTAGAACTGTGAGGACATTAAAAATGGCAAGAAAAGGTGTCTGAAAAAATACACTTACGGTATATTACCATCAAATGAGCAATATTTACCATTACCTAAGCATCCAGTCATAATAAATGAATTTAAATGCATAGCCATTAAAAAAAATATAGATAAATGAATTAAAATACATAGCCATTCAAAAAACAGAATCTTCATTCATGTGCGTCATTCATTTTTCATCACATTTAGAGTTAAGGAATGTGTGTGCTGCATGGGAGGTTAATTTGGAACAACCCCTAAAGGGGTAATTCCGGACCGGAGCTGATCTCGGAGCTGTGCCAGATCCGGACCCATTCCAACCCTAGTCCATTCCGTAATCCGCAATAGATGTAGGGCACCAGAGACATTTTGGGATGCTGATGCTTTAATAAACCAGTCACTTGACTAACACCATGGGGTTATATATAGGCATGGCAAACACGATAGATGAGTGTGGAATGTGTGTGTGTGTGTGTGTGTGTATGACAGAGCCTGTGTGTGTGAGGGGGGCATGTGTGCACGCCTAACTCTGTTAGCCTGCTCTGGAGTGTTAAGCAGTGTGAGTGTGTAGGTGAGGTGTTTGTGAGAGGCTGGCTGTGAATCCCCAAATGCCTGCCAGCGTGTGTGTGTGTGTTTGTGTGCGCATGTGTGCATGTGTGGCAGTGTGTAGGTGTAGGTGTGCTGTATGTGTGTGTGTGTGTGTGTGTGTGTGTGTGTGTGTGTGTGTGTGTGTGTGTGTGTGTGTGTGTGCGCGCATGTGTGGGTGTGTGTAGGTGTGCTGTGTGTGTGTGTGTGTTACAGAGAGAGGGGGAAAGAGAGAGATTAAATAGGGGAGGGGGAAGACGCAGTGCAATCGGCAGTGCAGCAATCCTATCTGAGCCACAGTCACACAAGAGTGTGTGTGTGTGTGAGTGTGTGTGTGTGTGTGTGTGTGTGTGTGTGTGTGTGTGTGTGTGTGTGTGTGTGTGTGTGTGTGTGTGTGTGTGTGTGTGTGTTTGTGTGTGTGTGTGTGTGTGTGTGTGAGTGAACCAATCCTATGTGAGCCACAGTCACACACGAGTTAAGCCCTGCATCATGCTTCCTTCACTGCACCAGACATCTCTCCCTTCTTCTTAACAGGCATTGTCCCTCCATTTCTCTCTCGATTCTCCTGTAATTCTCTACACACATTTCCTCTATCACACGTTAGCAATCCCTCTTTTCCCCCAGCATACCGACCTTGGGTTGGTGTGCCTTCACAGACGGGTTGGGGGAGACAGGGAGATGCAGCTTAGGCAGCATGCTGCAGTCATGTCCATATCTCCCTCTGCTTATTTAGTCCCTCTTTCTCCTCACACTCTTCCATGCAATCTCTCTCTCACATTCCCTCCGTCTTCTCTCTCTCTCTCTCTGTCTATTTTTTCACACCCACTTTTTGGTCATCTCTCTTTCTCTCCATCTCCTTGTCTATCTCTGTCACACACACACACACACACCCCCCCCCCCACACACACACACACACACACACACACACACACACACACACACACACACACACACACATCCACACAGGCAGGCAGACAAGCACGCACAGGTCAATAGCGCAGACTGCAGTGGTCTGACCCAATTATTGATCACACATCCGGGCACACATCCGGATGGGCTACCTGCTGTGCCCAAGCTGGATCATTAGAACAGCCTCGGAAGTGCCAGGAGAAACACACACACACACACACACACTCACACACACACACACACACACACACACACACACACACACACACACACACACACACACACAGGTCAATCATTACAGATGAGATTATGCTGGTGTGAGTCTGTGAGACGTCTGGTTATTTCTCAGTCAGTGTTGCTTGCGAGGCACCGACACACTGATCTCCTGTAGGCTCAAGGTCACTGAGGAGCAAGGCACATGAGCGCACTGCTGCCTCAACAGTCAAAAGTGATAGCGAGGTGTGTGCACAGCATTTTCAGTGGGATTCAATACCACAATCTCATCAACATAGCTTTAAGGTAAACATATAAGATGACCGAGGAAGCATTCCAATGTTGTGAACTACATTCATGCTGTAGACCAACAAATCCAATGACAAGAAGTGCCGTCCCAAGTGGGGTGTATTTGAAGTGGAACAGGTGCAAGTTTGTTTAGGCTCTGTCCAAGGCCACGGATCTATATGTAGAGGGCGCTGCTGTTTTTGGCCTCAGCCCAGAAGGAGTGGCGGACTGGCACAGCGGCACACTTCACATCCGGCGGGGCGCCATGACGACGCCATTCCAGAATGCGGCCAACGGATTAATATTCATCTCCAGGGACTAAGAGGGTGGAAGGGAGGGAGGGAGGAAGGAGGGGAGGAATCCTACTGCCATTCTCTCCTTCAGGAAGTGCTACCGGTGTGCGGATTCAATCATCGAGAGTGCTGGATCAAGCCAGGGGGTCAGCAGGTCACGTCTACGCCCTGTGCAGAACTGGGGAGAGGGGTGGGGTTGGAGTGAGGGGCCCGTGGCGAGTGCCAACACAGACAGCCTGGAGCTTGGACCTGAGCCAGCATCTAAGATCAGCTCCATGACTTACAGCCATCAGCCATGGTGGTGATGGAGGACTCTTTTAGTAACTTTGGGGGGGGCGCCATTGGGCTCCTTGGGGCCCATAGGGCTGGGCGATGTGTGTGCCTATGTGTGTATGTGTTGGGAGTGCATCTGGGGGTGTCGTTGGATCTCGTCGCCAGTTGTTTTGACAAGGCCGGCTGTCACTGAGAAGCCCTTCTTTGAATCACGTGTCAGCTAACTGGGTCAGCGTATTATTAGAAAGGGGAGCAAGGGCAGTAGTCTAAACAAGTGCAATGATGACATTCTACAGTTTGCTCTCACTGTACACAGAACTACAGGGATGTGTGTGTTTCAGGCGAGGGGAGGGCTAGAGGCGTCTGACTGCTAGAGCCTTTCAGCGGAGGACGTTCAGATTAGCTCTGCGGCGGATCAGGCTTGGGTTCTCCTCCTGACCTATTTTAGCTGTCAGCCTTCTTTGGAGGAGCTGGACCACCCCGCCCGTCCCAGTTTAGCCGCCACTGTTACTCTTCCCGTTGGAGACGGTTTTCTTCCTAATTCCCTCCATCTGCTAGTTGAGGGATGAGGATGAAGCCTGCTACCCTCAGAGTGATTCTGGCTCCAGTCCACATTCCTTAACCCTAAACCTTAACCTTTTCCGTTAAAGAATGCACCCTTAAACAGACAAAAAATAAGATCTTCCCTTTTGAGAATAGGAAAAATAAAAGCTGATGCTGCAAAATACATAGTAATGCTAACCTTTGAAGCACTCTGTCCCCTTTACACACATTGGTGTGTACTTATGTTACATAAAGAACCCTTCAATTACACAAAGCAGCATGGCTTTTTCTCCCAGGGGCCTGAAGGATGGGCTGGTACTTTGGTGGAGTGGTAGGGTGGAGCAAGCTTGTGTGTGGGTGTGTGTGGGTGTGTGTGTGTGTGTTTTCAGTTCTCCGTTCTAAGCGCTGCAGTCCGCATTTATCATGTGTCATCCACCCTCTCCATCTCCCGCTGTTTGGTGTGCGCGGCTGGTGTTGTCCTTGGCAGACTCCTCTCAGGAAGCTGAACTGAAGGGGTGAGAGACAGTCCAAACAGAAGACATGCTAGAGTAGCATGCATGTGCGGCTCCTCTTCTCTTCTCCTCCTCCGTATCCCTAACGTTTTATGTTATTTTCCAAGCTGGAGCTGAACTCTGGTGAATTCCGGTGAATTCCGTGAGGGGGGCCACGAGGGGCCAGCACCGGAGCGAGGCTCTCCAGGTTTTTTTGGCAAGCATGTCGCCGGAGTCTTGTCGAAGTGAAAATGTGTCTCTTGAAAGTGGCGGGGGTGTCGGGTGGCTACACTCTGCCTGTTCAAGCCCTTGTTGTGCAGTGTAAGGGCATTTTTGCTCAAGCTATGCTCTCAGCCTTGTCGGACACACACACACACACACACACCCACTCACACATTTCACACATTTCTCACCCATATGCCAAGTGTAAATAATCCAACAATCCCACTATACAGCACGAGAGATAAAGCGCGAGAAACAGCCTGTGATTCATTCACTTTCAGACACTAGCTCACACTACACTTACTTACTAAGTCCTCACACACACACACACACACACACACACACACACACACACACACACACACACACACACACACACACACACACACACACACACACACACACACACACACACACACACACACACACACACACACATTTACTTTAAGACAAAGGGAACAGCTGTAGTCCAATCTCAGCTCAGATGCAAAAACACACACTTGCTCTTTTGTTTTAAACAGGCAACACACTGAAGTCCCACTCCGATGTCAGTAATGTAAGATACACAACCAGCATTAGAGCATGTTTGCTGTTCATGCCCTGTAATGAGAATGGAAGGCTGGTGCACTGGAGGCAGTAGCTCAGCCCTGGACTGAATGAAATCTGCTGGGGTTCTCTTACCTTATGCTGCTCCTCGAAGCTGATCCTGTTGGCTCTGTCCACAGCAAGCTGCTCTGACTGACGCTCACCGGCTCAAAATGAACTGGAGAGCGTGTGTCGCAGCCCACCTCCTCTCTCTCTCTCTCTCTCTCTCTCTCTCTCTCTCTCTCTATCTCTCTCTCTCTCCCCCTCTCTCTCTCTGCCCCTGAGGGTGCTCTTTTTAGAGGACGTCTGCC